>NW_008652003.1:0-34752 GCF_000695815.1 Acanthisitta chloris
ATAGTTATGTATATTCTATTACCAATGTTTAGTTCATAGTTTTTCCAGAAGCTATAATAAGGTTATTGTTTAAATGAATATTCCATATTTGTGGCATGTGAAAGAATGAGTAAAAGGCATTACTCTAATCCAGTTCTTACATATCATGATTGGACTGTACTGATCATATTTTCGTGGTTTCCTAAGGAGACAAGGGTTATGAGATCATCCTCTCTGTGTCTCTGGTTTTGTCAGTCTCCTCCCTTCCTCCCCCTCTTTCTGCCTCTGTCTTCTCCAGTAACTTTTGAACCCACTGGCCGAGTTCAGTCCCATTTGCTGGAGCAGGAGTCTGAAATATATTAAATTCCTAGAGGTATAATGAATGCTGGCAGTCAGGTAGTGGAGAGAAACTCAAAGGAGTTGTCCTCCAAAGAGGAAAATGCTTACAGTGTAAATGTAATCCTTTTAGAGTGCAGATAATCGACACAGAGGCAGCTATAAACAGAGACATTGGTTCGTGAGTTCTATCATTTGCAGTATGTTTGGGTTTAGACTGCTAAATGTTGTCATTTGTGTCAGGATTAATCACAGAAGTGCTGTTGTATGGTAAGTTTATGGGAACATTTTGCAGTCAGACATTAATTTATTTTCTTTTCTTATTTGCACACTTCTGTGTATGGAACACCCAGCCAACTGGTGGTTGCACACACACACACACACACACACTCTTCATCAGCCATTCAGGCTGAGCTTTGAGACCTCAGTTCTCAACTGTCTTTGCTTCTGTTCCTACTTATAAACAAACAGTAAGGTGTGTTAGCATGAAAAATAGATACCTTTTACTAACCTGTGTAGTAGGATGTGCTGCAAAGGTGAAGCAGTTTCACCATGAAAGCCTCTCACTGCTTGGAATATAAGTATAGTACTGAATATTCCTGCAATCCAAACCCATCTTCTGTGGATGTATTATGAGACATTTTCCTTCTTTGTTGCACATGGGAGGGAAACTTGCCTCTTCTCCTATGTAAGTCATTGATAATACTCCAGGTTGTTCCATGATGTCAAGCCCAGGTCCTGGTGGAGTGTGAACTGTTTTCCTGTCAATGTCATTGGCTTCAGGGATCAGTGGGTGCATCCAGGTTGGCTCCACAGACACCACTCAGGCTGTATGCAGTAACCATTTGCCCAGAGTTTTGGAATACCCTGCACTGTGGGCTGCTTGACACCCAGAACTAGTGAGGATGGTGACAGTACATAAAGCAATGCAGGAGAAACGATAGTCTTGGAATAGTCTATGTTCATGTGGTTTTCAAAGGCACACATTAAGGGTTATCTTCCAAGGTAGGATTCAACAATAACAACTGTATGTGTTCATACACATGTTAAGGGGTTGGAATGGACCTTAAAGATCATCTAATCCCAACTCCTGCCCTGGGCAGGGACACCTCCCACCAGAGCAGGTTGCTCAAGGCTCATCCAACCTGGCCTTGAACACTGCCAGGGTTGGGGCAGCCACAGCTTCCCTGGGCAACCTGGGACAGTGTCTCACCACCCTCACAGGAAAAAATTCTTCCTAATATCTAGCCTAAATTTTCCCTCTTTCAGTTTATATCTATTACTCCTTGTCCTGTCACTGCAGTTCCTAAGAAAGAGTCTCTCTCTGGCTTCCCTGTAGACCCCTTCAGATCCTGGAATATTCAGATTTGTTACATTTTTAATTTTCATTAACAAAATGCATAGGATACTCTAAAGTTTCACTGTCCAGTGTTAATGTTTTTCTTCTTTCTGATGTTGTCTGTACATTACCAAATTGTAGTAAAAAGGCCAATGTGGTCATGACTCACTAGCAGCTGATCTCAGCAACGGTGCAGTCTGGGTTTTATCACAGAGCTAAAGAAGGATTTTTATGCACAGAGCTGTACTTCTTGATATTTAATATTTCAGGTCTCATTCCCACTGACAGTCTGGAGCAGACAGGGGTCATGACTTAACTTGTCCATGGAGTAAATAGAACACTGTTGATGCTATAAAGATAAGTAATATTCATTACAAAGACCACATTAAAGTCACGTACTTGAAGTGACTAGTGTTTGGAAACCAGGGCATGCCACATTTATAATTGTCTTTGTGATATCAATTCAGTCACTGCACACATAAGCATAATGGTTACAGCTGGTTGATAATTCAGTAACAGATGTTTGCTTTATGCCTCGGAATGGATTAAATATTTTAGAATTCTGTAGTGACATATTTAATGAAATACAAAATTTCTTAGCAAAACTAAAAAAGATGTGATACCTTGGCAAGACTGAAACAACACTGTGTGTTTCAGTATGCTGCTTATTTCAAGTTGGTCGCAATTAGGAATGCATTCTTTAATTGTTTTCATTACTGTATATGGATTAGGCAACAAATTGCATAAGAAAGCTGTTTGCATGTTGAACTTCTGTAGTTGTCTCATTCAGGGTGAGATTTGGTTATCTAAATTTATCTGTTGTCATTTGAGACACGAAGGTATCCCACCTTGCTCCTGGCTGCTATTTCTGGGGGATGCAAGTCCTTAATCAATCTCTTCTCCTGCCTGAAGCCTTGTGCAAACATTTCAGATGCATAATAGTGTGTCAAACAGCACTAGTGCTTACACATAAACAGGTGTAGCATCACACTTGACTGACTCTGCAAGCTGGAAAATATTTGGAAAGTGGAATTGTCTGTATGATAATGCTAATACGCAAATTTTCTCACATTAATCTTAATCCAAAGAACAGATCACTTGTGTATCAGACATCAACATTTTTAAGTAGGCTAGCACTGCCATTTTTGTTAAATGGAACAAGACATGCAGCAGGGAGAGCAAAACACAGTACATAAGTGTATGTAACTGGACTCTGCCCCCAGGGAGGTGTGTAGCAAAATAATGTGGGGCAACATAGAATCATAGAATTTAAGGGTTGGAATGGACCTTAAAGATCATCTAATCCCACTCCTCTACCCTGGACAGGGACACCTCCTCACTAGATCAGGTTGCTCAAGACTTCATCCAGCCTGACCTTGAACACTGCCAGGGTTGGGGCAGCCACAGCCTCCCTGGGCAACCTGGGCCGGTGTCTCACCACCCAAGGATGTTCACATCTTTGTGAACAGAACAGTGGCAATGCTGATATAAACTAAAGGCCTGTCCAGCTTCTGTGTCCATTTGTAGTCAGCATCAGATGCTTAGAGAATCATAGAAGATGATAGTCACAGCAGGATAAGTGTACAGTGCTTTGTACATAAAAGTCCTCATAGGATTCTGAATCCTTCAGGAATATGTCTAGTTACTTGGAATTCATGCAGTCAGTTTTAAAATCATTATCCCATTTACTCACTCAATAACACTATCTACTTTATAACAAAATATATAGGTATCTCATCCCTACTAATGAACTTCTCAGGAGGATAATGTGATATTATTCACATTTCTGGTTTCACTTTTTGGTTTTTGACGTACAAACAATTCATAATAATTTTCCTCAAAATCTTTGGTTTAGTATTTCTCAATTCAACATCAGACATGGGGCTAGTCTAATTTTTCAAGGCTTAAAAAGCAAAGCAAATTTTTTTTCACCATTTTTTTTTTTTGTGTGTATGTTTGAAAGGATGAGTCTCTTTAAAAAGCTATGAAAAGATTTCAAAACTTTCTCTTCAGGCTCCTTTTTTGACCTTTTCCATCATTTTATGCCCAAACAATGGCATAAATGCTACCTCAAAATCTCTAAGTCTTATATATGTCAGAGTACCTTCTTCAGTGTGCTACTGCATGAGATGCATTTATGGCTGAGTGATAATCAAACAGATATTACTGAAATCTGTGAATCATAATTTCTCACTGTTGGATGAAGGACAAGTTGAGTTCATGTATTTATATTCTTCTCAGAACTACTCTTCTCATTTGAACACAAGGAGTTATAGTATCTCTAATCTCTAATCATCACAATTTTATCACCTTCATCATCCAGGCAAGGTCTCTGTGAGGTCTGTTGTTCCTTAATCTCTCATCTTATTATTTTCGAAGCCACTGGGCTTTGGGAGTTGATTAATCAGCAGACTGTAGAAGACAAGCAGGCCACAAACATTTGGGAGGTCTTCAGCTCAAGAACATTATGAAGGACATGATTTCAGATCTCAAGGCCTGTTTGAAGTCCCTCGTGTGGCAGCACTAGCATGCAACACTGAGGTCAAGGCATGGGAAACTCCACTGGCTACAGACTTTTGACTTCCTTGCAGGGGCAAGTTGCCCTGAGTTAGCTAGTTACATGATCTTATGTCTTTGGACCTCCTGGTACAGATGTCTGTGCATGCTGGTCTGAAGTTGAGCTGCTAAACTGCTTGGTTTGGCTAATTAGTTACCAATACTTGAAATAGGTTCAACAGCAGGGAGAGGTGGGGGCTCATCTTCTTCTTAGGCATGAGATCCTGCTGTTATTCAGTAAAATTGTTATTTTGCAACCATGTCTGCTCCAGGTCACTGAGTGGGTGAAAAAATTATTGGCAAAAGAGAGACATAGATAATCCATGAAGTTCTTAAATGAGTTTTTGTATGTATCCAGAGAGGGAAGAACTCCAACACAAAAACAAGGAACATGAACTCTGTCCCAGATAAAACCAAGACAGGGTTGCTGCAGAAGAAAGTGTGTAGACTGGAGCTTCTGTTCTTGGTAACTCATCTGTTGTTATGTTGCCTTTCAGCAGATGGAGTTTTGCCTACTTCAGATGTTTTCACTTTAAAACCTTTCACCTAATGTGTTTCTTTTCCCCTATCTTTGTTGACATAAGAGAAGGGAAAGCTCTCCATCTATTTGAACTACTTTAGCCTTCACCATTGCTATTAGATAAACTATCAACAAATGTAATTCTGTTTCAGCACTTGATTAACCCCCTAATTTTACAAAGAAAAACATACTGAGGTTTCTGGTAATCTTCTGAGCAATGGCTTATCATTATGAGAGTTAAAAATTACTCTTGGACTGTAGTTTGTACTGAAGTTTTTGCCTTATTTTGCACTCCCATGACATTCTGATCAATAAAGGCTTCTGTATAGCTACAATTGCAATGTACATTCATTCCAAATTATCTACAGGTTGATTGATGTGAATGCCATGTTTTAATAACCAGGTGTCATGGTTTAAGCCCAGCCAGCAACCAAGAACCACACAGCCTCTCACACACTCCCCCATCAATGGGATGGGAGAGAATCAGAAGGGTAAAAGCCAGAAAAATCTCATGAGTTGAGATAAAGACAGTTTAATAGAGAAAGCAAAAGCTGCACACACAAGCAAGAAAAACAAGGAATTAATTCACTGCTTCCCACAGGCATTAACAGAAAACAAGATACTCACATGCAGTGGATAGCTTGCATAGCCACTGGAAAATGGCTTTTACATGTTCCTGCTCCACTCCCAAAGACTTCTGTTTGTAGAACACTCTGTAGCCAACTAACCAGGAGATTGCAGACACACAGGTGACTCACTCTGGTTGTGACAAAATATTTTAACTTTCAGCGAGTCATTAGGATTTTGTTGCTTAACTTAATGAAGACTGAGTCAGTAATGAAGATATTGGGGCATCCAAGAACTAACACAGACCCAGGAACATCTAAAAATGATGTGGTGGCTGCCCTGACCCTGGCAGTGTTCAAGGCAAGGCTGGATGAGGTCTTGAACAGCCACCATGTCCCTGGGCAACCTGTTCCAATGTCTCTCCACCCTTAGAGTAAAAAATGTCTTTCTCACATCCAACCTGGACTTTCCTTCCTTCAGTTTGAACCCATTACCCCTTGTCCTATCATTGCAGTTCCTAACACAGAGTCCCTCTCTGGCTCCTTGTAGGCCCTTCAGATATTGAAAAGTTGCTCTGAGGTCTCCACACAACCTTCTCTTCTCTAGGCTGAACAGCCCCAACTCCCTCAGCCTGTGCTCATAGGGGAGATGCTCCAGTCCTCTTATCAACTTCGTGGCCTCCTCTGGACTTGCTCCAACAGTTCCATGTCCTTCTTGTGTTGAGGACACCAGAACTGTGCGCAGTATTCCAGGTGGGTCTCACGAGAGCAGAGTAGAGGGGAAGAATCACCTCTATGGACCTGCTGCCACATTCCTTTGGATGCAGCCCAGGATTCAATTGGCTATCTGGGCTGCTAGCACACACTGCTTGCTGATTGTGAGTTTCTCATCCAATTTCATAATCTAGAAGTTTAATTTGTTAAAACCACTATGCAGAATGTTGGGGTTTAATCTTATTCATAGGGTTATCTCTTCAGAGTTCCTTCTAGGCTCTCTCCCAAACTCTCATACAGTCTTTGCCCAATTCTTTTGCAGATAACTCAAACCTACACCTCAGAAAACCTTCTCAGTGTTAGTTGTTTAGATTTTAAAAGTTTCCACTTGAAAATTTTCAGCACTGTGCACATGGTTTGCAAACTGTCCAAAGGAGTCTACATCACAGTTCGAAAAAGCATTTTGGTTTACTAGGCCTTTAAAATGACCATAACATGTCTTCTACAAAATTAAGTCCCAGTACAATATTAATACTGGAAATTTGCTCTTCCCCACAGATTGGTGCCCACTAGGATACACTGTTCAGTGTGTTCATAAAAGGAAAACCATTGCTAGTTGTGAAAGAGAAATGATATCTCAAGAACTAAACAAGTCCTTGCATATTTTGCCTTCTGAAGAACTTAAACATTGCAAGAACAGAGAGGCAGCAGTGACAAGATAGTGTTGAGGTTGCACTTCTCAGCTCTGCTGCAGACTTCCTAATATCAAACCACTTAGAACTGTGCTGAGACTACAGGGTATCTTACCATGGCACAAGCTGCTCTGGTCTTGAATCTTTCCTACAATCAGTGAAGAGAAGTCTTCAAGGCCTTAGACTGCTCCTTTCCATCAGCTATGCAAGTGCTTTTGAGGCTGAGTAGTATTATGGGTTGATTTTTGCTCTCCTGTGTTTAAGCACACCTGAAGGGTCTATAAACACTGGAATAAATGTAAGAAATTTGAACTCATGTTATGATTTCATCATTCAGTCTCAACAGAGTTGCTGTAGGGCTTTTGTCCTTTTCAACCATGAATATTTAGCAGGATTGGATGAGGCATGGTTTGATCTAGCTTGCAAACCACAGCCTTGGTCCAGAGGGCATTTGTTTGTTTGATGGGAGAAGCTTATTTAGTTAGATATCTGTGTACATCATTTTTTAAACACTGAAATCTTTATTTTCCTCTAATGCAGTAAACAGATACAATAAACCCCAGTCTACATATCAATTGTCATGGCTGTGAGCTATCAAGACATTTGTCTGAGACCTGTGTGGGGGTTATTCTGTAAATAGACTTGTGAAATAGAAGAGTAGATTCCACTGGGAAAGTTATAAAATAATGTTATTTTTCCTCAGTTTTCCTGAAACTGAATATGTGTCTGTGTGGTATTGCTTTCTAAACCCAGTTTCAAGTGTAATGCCATAGAGAATGCTCATAGACCTTGTTCTCAAGTGATTTATCCTTTAAATCACAGCTGTCTTACTGCCTGCCTTCATCTGATCCTAAAAGTATAAATGAACTCCAAGGCTTTGATCTGGAAGGTTCAAAACTCAAAGGAGATTTTCAAGGGCTTTGAAGTTGAGGTCTAGAAGGGACAATGCACTGTGCACTTATTCAGTGGGGGAGTGCTGTCATCATACAACCAACCCTTCACCAGTGGAAATTCAGCACAGTGTTTGATGTAGCATTTTTACATTTGTATTTGTTTTGGTTTAGTGTTAGAAAACAGAAAAAGAAAAGGAGCTTCTTTTGCTGTTTGTCTCCATTTTTTAATTGAAATTAATATGTATTAATTTTCTTATGACAGAATTTTCAGAGTTAAAAGAAAAAAAAAGGTGTCGCCAAGTATCACCATTTCCACCATTAAATAAAGTGCTGAGAAACTGTTCAGAGATTCTTATTTCTGTTAGCAGTTTTCACTTAACAAGAGCAGTCAGGAAAAACTGATGTAGACTTTAAAAATGCCTTATAAAGGCCTCTTTCAAGTTCAGAAAATGCCCTGTGCCCTTCTCTTGTGATCACATGGGCAAAATCCTGTGCCTGCAAAAGTTGTGGTTAATGTACAGAGGCTGAGTGATTGCATGATGTTGCAGGGTGACATTTGAAGAGTCCAGTGAGCAACTGATGCCTAAAATGACAATGAGAATTCTATGACTTTATTCTGACATAAACATTTGAATTAGTAATATAGATTACACCCCATGAAGACACAAAGTGCCCCATGTGGCTTAGCACACCATTATTAAATCAGCAGGTACTGAAGTTATCTCTGGATCTGAAACTACTATCACAATCACAGAATAGGATTTAAAAAAAAGAAAGCCACTGTGTGAGTTTTCCTACATAACTTGATAAACACATTTTGGTTATTCTGTCAAAAATGAGTGTTTTACTTTTTGGTCTGTGTCTTTTAGATTGAGCTGTGTGGTACCTCATTGCTCAGAACATTTGATTGAAATCACTATCTTTTGTGATCTGAACCAGATTAAAATAGAAGCTTTTGCAGATAAAAGGCTTGTGGGTTTATCTTTTCTGCTACCTACTCCTGAAGAGCTGCAGCCTTCTTTCTGTAATTTCATGGTCCTTTTGTTGGAAATGAGTATCATGAGACTGGGGCTAATGACATGCTGTGACTGGCTGTTTCAATAAAGACTGGATTATGACCATGAGGCTTTCTCCCCCTCCTCTCTCTTCCTGTCCTTGTCAATTGGTATGATAAATAAACCAAGTCAGCTGCCATATTCATCTTGGTATTTCAAGTTGACACTGACTTTGTCTCACTCCTTGTTCATTAGTTAGCTACTCTCCAGCATTTATAGCTGGGAACTACTCATAAAAATCATAGATTTTGTTCTCAGTCCATCAAGCAATTCAAATATTTGCCTGGACTAATTTAGTGATCACGATTCCTTATTATGGAGCAATCCTGGTCTTTGCATGCAATTATTACTAGGCTTTTTTATTCTTCCTTTCCAAATTTCTGCTTGCTCATAGGTACAGTATAGTCTAACAGATTCATCATTTAGTTCCTGTTACATAAAGACTTTTATTGTAGTCACTGTCTTCCTACCTGGTAGGTGCACTTGGCTTACTCCTGTTACCGAACTTATTTGGAGCAATGGGTTGTCAGCCCTCTTCTGGAAATATAAGTGCCTCTGAAAGTCTCTGGTGCATTTTCCTGTCATTTCAGGGAGACATGAAATCCTAGGAGGAAGAATATTACTTCACATCTGGTATTTCACTCCCCTTTTGCAGCTTTGCTTACCTGTCACACAGAGTGAGTGAATTTAAAGCTTATTGGAAACTGCCTTAGCTGCAATTCCTTTTGCATCATCTGACAATAACACAGTTAGTGTACGTGGATGTGATCTATATAACCAGATTAAGGAATTAGCTACTAGTGAACAGGTGCTTAAGCAGGATAATTCTTTAAAAACATGACATCATCATTTGGAGGCCTAGGAAACATGTTGACCCAGAACTAGTATTGCAGATTTAACCAGTCCCATACCTGGCAGGTCTGTGGGATCCCCTGCCTGTAAGAAAATGTGTTGCTGCATTAGCATTTCAATTCGGTTTAGGAGTACAATTTGAACTGCTGTTCATGTGATTTTTCTTTTGGATTGCAAACGTTCTGTATTTTTGTATTAGCTTGCTAAATGTTGAGCTCTAAAGGCTAGAAAGTCTGCTATGACATTCAGTTTAAGAGCCTTTAAGAACACTGCTCATATTTTCTGAAGTAAATTGCACAGGACTTTTGCATAGCAGTGATTAATATTGTTTATTCTGCAATAACACTCAGCTATCTCAGATTAGGGGCCATTGCATTATAATGTTTCTTCCCCACATCTCCACAAGGATTTTTCCTGGGTAGTGCCTGTGCATGGAGGTATTTGTACTAATGTTAAGCAATGGGAGCATCAGCATCCTCCTTGAAACACAGAGAATCCTTTCCAAACTTTGCCATTTTTTCATACTTCAGGGTACAAATCACATACAGAGAGTTGGACTTGTAATTTCTATCAAATTTCGATGTCTGCTAATTATGAGCTCAGAATGAAGTACTCTTGGATGAGCTCCTTTTGCAAGCATTCTTAGGTTATGCTTGCTGCTACTTTTCTGTGAGTGAATTCAGGAAAGCTCGACCATTTTACTGCAAAGTTATAAATAAATTGAAGGACAAAAGAGATTCCTCTATGCTAAACTTGATTCCTTAATAAGTATATGTAATGATTTGATGTTTCACCCCTCAGTCAGGCAATTCTCTGTGGGTCCTGCATGTGAAAGACTGAGCTAGGCTTTCAATTTACTAGTTTAATTCAGAAGGCACTTTCCAAGGTGAAGTGTGGAAATGTTTCCTCATGTAACTCACCAGCTTTTAGATATCAAGGGAACACTTTTCACTAATTTACATGAATCCAGAAAAAATATGAGTCTTATTTTAAAGGATTTATTTTTATAATCCATTTCAATAGTAGTTGTACAATAATGTGTCATATAAGATTGTTAGGTTGTTGAAGTTAATTCCTGATGCAGAAGTAAATAAATTGAAGCCAACACAAACAAATAACTTTAGTGTATATTGCTAAAGAAGTAGTTATGCAGAACCTCTTTTTATTTCTTTTTTTTTTTTTCTCCATTAAGCCAGAAATTCATTTTTGTTGGAGTTTTAAAATGAGTGTTCCTAAAAACTTGTTTTGAGAATATTATTTAGGTCTCTATCCTGATTAGGTCCCTATTCAGAAAATTGGGTTTATGTATTTCAATGTTAGACTTTCTTTGAGTTATGACAAGAAAAGATATCTACCTGAGTTGATGTTTCTCAGATGGTCAAATTATTTTCACAGTGGTCCACTAATGTTCATGTGATTTAACATAGTCTTCTGAGTAGAGATTGCATACTTAGGCTCTTAGCAAAAAATCTCTTCCAATTTTTGAGTCAGCTACTTGAGAAGGAAGTTGAAAAGCACCAGGAAACTCTGGAAGTTGTCCTTCTGGATGATCTGTTTCCTCCCTCTTGTCCCTGTCTACTTCAGAGTAACAGAAGTAACAACAAATGGGTAGTTACAGAAAATATTTCAGAAATGAAGGCAAGCTTGAAATAGCTTATTGAGACTTTACAACATGAACAAGTTACTTTTAAGTGTCTAAACAGAAATCTCCTGTAGTAACTAATTCTTTGACATTGGTTTTGATGCACTGGGTGTGGTTGAAGGGTTGAATTTAGAGTATTTTATGATAAGCACATAAAGTGACTACAATTTAGAGTCAGTAAAGCAAAATTGTTGTTTGTTTCAGCCAAGACTGAAGTAAAAGTTTAAATATTTTTGTTGCTTTAATTAAAGCATTTTAACTTGAGGCACATATGAACAGTCTTGTTTTTAGAAACTTGCAGGGGTCCATGCTTTGAAAATGATAGGAATTTTCCAAATTAATTTGCCAAAAATTGCATAAAAATGACTTGACTATGGTGAGTGTTGTCATTAGGACACTGAGGTATATGAAGTTTGACAAAGAATGTGTTCCAAGCCATTCAGTACATGATCACCTGTGTGTACACAGCACCTCATGCTTTGTGTTGCTGAGTTTAGAGTGGGCCCTTTTTTAGGCTGGGATTAGTGGTGACTGGCAGGCAACTAGAGTTTGGCTCATTGTTTTCCCTGTGCCAAGCTAGCTCTGCTTGGGAATTTCTGAGTTTCCTCAGAGCATTTGCTTAGGCATGCCATGAAAATGAGCCAGTCTCTAACCCTCTGCCAGCCACTGGGTTTGCTCTCCCTCAATTTGTTCTACTTATTTTCCTGTTCACTGTCTGTGTAACTAAGACTACTTAACTTCACAAGGGTTTTGTACTTCGACCTTAGCGTGTAAATCTGCCCATTTAAATACAAATAAAACCATTCAGATTATAAACTTAGAAGCAAAACAGTATCACCATTTCAACCATTACATATGTGCTATCTTCATATTTCACATCAGTAAATATGCCTTTTAAATAGAAATGTTAAGGTTCTGAACTTTCAAGTGTAAGAATACATTTCCATGCAAACCCTGCTTGCAGTTGTTTTTTTGGTAAGATACCTAGGTTATATTAGAGCAGTAAATTCTCTCGTCCCATCACAACCAAACTCATCAAACACAATTTCTTTTAACAAGCTGCAGAAAGTGAAAGCGTGATAACATCATCTTGAAATGTCTTGGTTTTCTATCACTTTAATTTTTATGATAGTATTTAAAAAAACATAGATTTCCGATTTCAGCTTCTCTCATTAAAGTAGTTCATTACCTCTTTTATCTAACCTAAGTTTTTAATCTATGAATTACTTGCCAGATAAGTATTGTAATCTGTTTTTAGAGAGACAGTAATAGAGAAATGCTGTCTGCTACAAAGATACATTATCAGTTGATAAGCAGCCTTAAAAGGTTAAAATATTGACTGATAAGCTCTTAAACAGTTCAAGCATTGTCCTCTTTGGAGTACTTTTAGTCCATTACATTTCATGTATAGTTAATTTATCCCATTCAGCCTATATTAAATCAGCAGTTTTACACTGAATTCTGAGGTCATGGTTGTGTGTGACCTTCTTGGAAAACGACAATGGAAGTGATTCAGGATAAACAAGTGTGGAAAATGCTGTTCAGTGGATTTTAAGTTCTCTGTATTTTCAGTAGATTTTATGAAGGTATAGTGTTGTGAATTTGAAAGAGCTTTTATTTAGTCTGCAAGACCTCAGATTTGATATGGAATTCCTGGCATGACATTGTTGGGCAATTCCTTGGCATTACTGATGAGTTGTAAAGTGCTTTTTGGAAAGTGTGAAAAATTGTTGCACGTTTTCATTCTGTTTGGATGTGAATCACTAGCCACACCAAACTGTTCTTCTCCCAGTTGGAAACTAAACAAAGAATGTGTAAACCAAAACTGAATACATATGTTTTGGTCAGTGCTTTCTCCTCTAACTTAAAACGAGGCCATTAAAGTTTGCTATCAAACATGTTGTGTTGTAGAGGAAAAATGCAGCTTTTAGAATATTTTATAACTCGGCTACATCAAGTGATGGAGAGGAAAGGAGGAGAGCATGGGGCAAGAAGCTATAACTAGGAGCCATTAATCATACACAGACTTCAGAGACTTTTTTTTTTTCCAAATAAAGCTAGTTCTACAGTAAACCAGCTGTAGAAATGAGTTTAAAGTCCATGAAGACTGAGACCTACAAATCTGCCTCTGTCCCATGGGGTCAGAGGGCACTTCTCCTGCAGGCAGAGCTGCAGACAGGCCCATAAATGCAGGACTGTTGCCATGACACAGGATGATTGTCATATGGAGCAGGATGGCAAATGAGCGAAACTTTCTTCAAGCCTACACAAGGGAGTTGGGAAGAAAAGCCTGAAGTGGATAAGTGTTCTGTCTGAAGGCAAAAGCATCTAAGACATGCCTTCACAGTCATTTTTCAAAGCAATATCTCAGGTTGTTTTATCTGACCTGCTAAGAGACGTGCCTTGAAGGATTTAACAAATTGGACTGGCCACAGCTTTTGGCCTGTGAAGACAAGCACAGAAGTTTGGTTACATGAATCCAATTTGGTTTTTGAGAATAAATTTGTTGACAATAGCTCTAGCACATAGATATTTTACAATATTTAGATTTATGATTTTTTTTTGCATTGTATTTGCATTCATGATTGTGCTAAGTGACATTCCAGTGGTCCAGTCTAAAGGAGTAGTGATATGCTCTGTGGGCAAGAATTGAAGTGTACCTAGTTTTATTTTAAGCAGAATGTAATAAGCACTCATTTTATATGATCATTTTTGCTGGTGATAATAGATTGCAGTCAATTCTCATATTTTTTGAGTGATCACTTTGGATCTCATAAATTAAATGTTGTAACAAACCTATAGAGAGAGACTTTCTTCCCCCCACTCAGTACCAGGCATATTTTGGATTGGACTGATAAAAACTAAAAACATTTAAGCAACAAATAGACTAGTTTTGCTCACAGCAAGAGCCATAAACAGTGAAGGTGTGTGTACAAACCAGCACAGGGAATGTACTGGGGGAGACTGGTTTATGACACTCATATCAGTCTTGCCTAAATGTGTTATCTAGAGATAGATTAAGTAACCCAATTTAATAGTGATGTAATTATTATCTGGCTAAAAATGTTTGATGGGACTAATGGAGCTATTTTCTGAAATTTTTCCTTCTTGATCCATTTCTATTTGGATCCCCCATAATCATTCACAGCAATGACTTTTACAGTCCTGTTGAAGCCTTGATTGATAATTGCACTGACTATGCACAGGAAGTTCCACCTGAATATGAGGAAGAACTTCTTTACTGTGCAGTCACTGAGCACTGGAACAAGTTGCCCAGAGAGGTTGTGGATTTTCCCTCACTGGAGATACCCCAGAACCATCTGGACACAATCCTGAGCCACATGCTGGAGAATGGCCCTGCTTGAGCAGGGAGGTTGGACCAGATGACCCACTGTGGTGCCTTCCAACCTGACCCATTCTGGGATTCTGTGACTGCTCCTTGTTCCAGTCCTGTATGTAGCACTGAATAATTGCTGCTCTCTGCTTACTCCAGACTGTCTGTGATTTTATACACACCTATCATACACCCCTTACAATCTTTCTTTCCACATAAGGAAATACACTGGGTTTTAATCTCTGGTTTTACTTTACCTGTTTGGTTTTTTTTTCCATTTCCATTACCTGTTATCATCCTTCTCTTGCCACTCAATCCCTTTTTTAGTTCTCCTACTTTCTTCTGCAGTATTTGGAGTTACATATCTGTTTAATAAGGATCTTCTGACAGGATCACAAGATCTACTGTTTAAATGCTGTCTCAGAATATTCAGGGCCTATTTCCTTCAGCATCTTCATTTCCTGTATTTTTATTTGAGAAATAAAAGCTAGGTAGATTGTTATGCTCCCACTACAACATTCAATGATGTAGCAGTGGGAGCATTGCTTTCTGTCTCACAGTCAGGGAAGGAAGATTCAGTTGCAAGACAGGGTACACCCTTGTGACATCTACCCAGAAATTCAAAAATTATCTCATGAAAAAGTATAGTGTCTGTTGCCATCATCATTTTGCTTTATAGCAGATGTAATTCAAATCAGATTTCTGTGAATGAAGTGGAGAGGTGTCAAGAGGATTCAGCCAGGGAGGGTTATGCTGCTTTCTTTTATATCATGTAAGAAACAAAAAAAAAGTCCAACCACCCCCCCCCAAAAAATATATATGTCAATATTTTAAGAGTAATGCATGATCTTGGAGTGAACAGGACTTTAAGTCTAGCATAAGAATAGTTTATTTTTTCTGGAGACTGAATAGAAGACTGTTTTATATTTGAGCATTAGTTTTGTAACTGTTTCTTTTAACTTGAAGTGAAATATCTGAGAAGACTCTTCTAAACTCTGAGACTGTCACAGGGTAAGTGGATAACAGTGATGTATGCTCTCAGTACTGAGCAATGCTTCATTTGCAGTGTTGTGGTCTAAATTTCACAGGATCACCTTCAGATTTCTAACATCTATGGGTTTCTGATACAGAGGTTCTGATTTCTGCTAGGTCCCCTGAAGCCAGCAGCAAAACACTAATTTCTCCCTTCACAGGAGAGTAAACAACCTTAATAATCTGACTTAGGGAGACAGAATATGCCAGATCAAAAAGAGTCTTTAAAATTGCTGTCTGCTACATTCTTTGACTCTAAAGGAATAAATTGTATACATCTTTGGTTTTTTTTCAGCTCACTAGAAACAGAATTTAAAATGAGAAGGCTGGTATAAACATGATAAATGTATTTGATGGACTCAGAATATTCTCAGACAAATCAATTTACTTTCAGTTCAGGAATCATCAACTGATGATTCTTTCTGTGTTTTAGGAGGACTTCCATGTACAACAGTTGTCAAGTACTAAGCTTGCTTAAAACTCCTATCCCTGTATGCAAACAGAGGGGAAAACCTGAGTCAAGGAGAAAACTCAACAAAGAGAGGAAATGGCTTTTGATGAATTTACTGGCAGTTCAGTGTATGTCCTAGTGGGAAAGCAAAAAATATAAACATCTTTTATTTGGTCTGAGCAGGTTTGGGAATACAATGTAAGCATTTATTGGAAACAAAACCACTGTATAGTGGAATGTGATGTTTTAGGTTGTTTGTTTGGGGTTTTTTTAATGAAGTCTAAGTCTTCTTAACCAAGTGGTTGTCATGTATGTATTTCTAGAAGAGTAATAGTCCAGGAATAAAACATAACTGTAGTATGGCAAGAGCTTAAGCATTGAGATTTAATTTCCTTGTCACCTGATGATCTCTATTAGTTGAAAATGTTACTGCTACAGAGTTTTCCCACCTGTTGAGATCAGCTAAGGAGGAAGCCTGTGGCCTATCTATTAGTTGAAAATGTTACTGCTGCAGAGTTTTCCCACCTGTTGGGATCAGCTAAGGAGGAAGCCTGTGGCCTCTGTCATTGTAGCAGGGCTTATGATGCTGGATTTTTGGGGAGGGGGTTGGGAGGCATGTTTTGGTTTTAGTGGAAAATCTTATCTTTCTTACCAATCCTTTTAAATAAATGCACCTTGAGATTATAGGGGCTTTCATTTCCCTTTCCTTTTGTGTTTTTTGAGAGGGCATGAGGCTCTTTGTCCTGCTTAACACTTGTGTTTGAGAGACAAATAGATTAGGTCAGGAGGGGATGAGTGCAGAGGACGACTACAGGTTTAAAGAACTGAAAGTTTGCTCAAAACGCAGTAACTTTGGGTGGTCTTCCCTGGATGATACATGGGAATAAGCATTTGAAATGTGACTCATTTTCAAATCAATAAAAGGGAAAAGAGAGTGGCTGCACTTTATAAGTATTCTCGAGTTTTTCATTTTCAAAAGCAGCAGACAAGATTTTAATTTGCAGCAGATTCCTGTTTGTAAGAGCACCAGTCCAACAGTGTTCTGAGCTAAGGTTAAGCAGCTTGAAATAGTTAATTTTACAAAACAGTAATAATGGTTTTCCCTGTCCTTTTCAAGATTCTTCCTTCTCTTTCACCTACTGAATAATGCATGAAGGCTCTCAGAGATTTACACATACGTGGAATAGATTTTTAAAAATCATTTTATATATGTTCCTTTTTGTATTTTGAGAGATTAGTCTTTACTTTTTTTAGCAGGAAAATCAAATGTCATATTTATCTAAGCAATTTATTGTTATGGTTAGTTTTAGTTAGAAGATGAAAAATGTGGTAATGAGCTTATATAATGTGGAAAGTCAATTAGCAGTTAACTAAGCTGATGTAACACTGGAGAACAGAATATATTATGAATAGAGTATCTCCCCTGAAGGACAGTGTCGTTGCATTGTTGGTGGAAAAAGTGCTGCTCCTGATGGAGAAAACCAGTGCTTTGAGAAATGGCACTTAGTTTCAAAAAACAGAAAGGAGAAATTTCATGCTGTGGATAAAGAAGTAAGTTTTGACTGAATTCTCCTTTGAAATGGCTGAGGAGGAAAGCAGTGCTAGTGACCTCTGCCATGGACATCTCTTCTGGCAAAGTGTCTAAGCTTTGACATCAGGAAGAAAAAGTTGGTGCTCTAGGGCTGATGGCCAGTTCTACCTCCAGTGGAGAACTGGGTGGTTGGTGCCTGATCTCCCTTCCTAAGTCACAGAAGAAGTTCACTTGCTCAGAATATGCTTCATAATGTCTATCCACTTTGAATGAAAATCCAAGGGCCTTTGGGTTAAACTCTGATGGAGAAGAATACATCTATTTTTGACTAGACACAGACTGGAATAAGTTTTTACAATCAAATGCTAAAGAATGAGTTTTCAGAAGGGTGGACAGCCTACTCATCTTCCTACTGAAAGCAAAAAAAGCAGAATCCACATTTTATAGGGCGGATTACTGATTAAAACAGTCATGAAGTAGGACCTGGTTTCAGAAAAAACAGTATTTAATGAATACTTAAAATCAATCATGAGAAAACAGAATAGTGAGGAGTTGGGAGGGGAGTGTGTTTTTCTTTTGGAAAGCTTTCAAAATCTGTTTATGGGGAGGAAAACTATTGAAAGGATTTGCATACAAGTGATACATTTATTTTGGAAGTCAAGTGAGCAGTAAAGCTAACTCAGAAACATTCGGAAGTGAAGCATTATGCCAGAAATTTCATGAATGCTGAAGCATGCCAGGTCACTCAGACAGCACTAATCAGGGCTGTGAGCATATTACAAAACAGTAGGAGTGAAATTAGATTACATTCAGTTCATAGTGGTCATACCAAAACCAACACTTGACACTTGCTGCAATTACTCATGTGTCACTTCTTACAAATGTAATATAATCATCTAAATTTCTGGGTACAGAAGGTATTTTCCCAAAGGAGGCCTTTCTTGATAGTATTGCAATTATTTCCTAGGTTAAGTGTGCTTTCAATACCTGACTTTAAATTCAATATAATTGTTGTTGGAAGCTGTTTTCCAACAGGCTGTTTTGAGTTGACTCTCCCAGCTGGTAATCATATGGTACAGGTTGTCCCCCCTACCACCCTCATTCTTCCTTCATTTTATTGCTACTAAGATTGCACATTCTTACAATAGTTGTAGAGTTGCTATTTTCTTGGCTTCTGCAAGCATTTTTTATTGTTTAGCCTTATCCTATCCCAGAATCCAGCTCAGATAAAGAAACAGCATTTGTTTGAACTGTAGAGTAAATAATAACCTGCTGGAGACAGAAAAAGTGAGTGAGTGTGTGCCAGACAGATCAGATCATCTGTGCACAAATATGTCCTCTTGAATTGTTGATTGGGATATTTGCTGTACTTAATCCTTCAAAATTGCTTTGCTCATCATTAGGTGTGGAAAGTCACAGTGGGGAGTAGTAGCTAGGACTCAACGAACAAAGCAAACTCAGGAGTTAAAGTTCAGAAAATCATGAGAAGGATAAAGGACAAGATCATCCAGAATTGCCTTTTCCAAATGCATGTTCAGTAATGCATCTTGAGGCTTTTTTTTTCCTAACAGAGTAGAGCAAGGTCCAGGTGCAAGGAATTGGCTGAAGTAAAAAATTTCATGGATTTTTCATATGTGATACTAACAGAGTAGAGCAAGGTCCAGGTACAAGGAATTGGCTGAAGTAAGAAATTTCATGGATTTTTCATATGTGATATCCCACTCAAGAGCTTCTCCAGTAGGGAAAAACCACCTGTAGAAGCTGTCCTGCCTCTTTTCCACCACAGCCTTACTACATCCCATTGGTGAAAAGAAGAGGTGAGTGCTCCTGAGCTGCTCTTTTAAAAATCTCTAATAAAGCTTTAACTTCTTCTGCTGTTTTTTCATCATTTACTGCCCCAGTAGATCACTAAAAATGTTCATCCTTTATCAAGGATATGGAGCTATCCTTCCAACATTAGTTTTTGTGGCTGCACAGATTTTCATCCCCTCTGGATGTCTGGCTGGTGGGGCCACTGGGGTTGCTCACCTTCATTTACCTCATTGCTGGTTCTCAGCTGGAGTAAAGACACCAATGTTTCTGAAGGTGCAGCTGTCAAGGGACTACAGAAGAATGGGTATTTTGGTAACAATTTATACTCAGTGCAGATACAAGGTCAAGGTCATGTTGTTACTGTCAGTTCAGCCTTGGTCCTCTAAGGAGACAGAGAAACCTGAAATCTCCAAGGTGTTCTTCAGTATTCTCACCTCCCATGAAGGATTCCAGTAATGAGTACACAAAATTAGAACTTCCCTAGTAGGTCAGACCATCCAGCCTACCATTGTGTCCCCTGAGAAAGGAAGAACAGCAGAAAGAGATGTTGTTTAGACGAGACACAAATATCTTGGCCCTTTCCTGTGACCAAGTCCTTTGGCTCTGTGCTGTCTGACCACAACTGATGAAGTAAAAATGTTAGAAGAGTACACACTGCCATTTTACTAAGGGTATATGTGTGAACTATCTTTTGTATCCATTTATGAACGAGTTCTCTATTTTATGTCATCTATTTTTGAACCTGCTGATACTTTTGACATCCACAGCCTTATATACAGCAAGTTTCAGGAGTTCACCCTCTTGTAAGGAAGGTCTTAAAAATTGCTTTTAAATTGTCCTTCTATTCATTTAATGGTTGGTCCACAGTTTTAGCATTGCAGTAATTCAGACAAACTCTATTCTTTGCTATAAGCTGGGAGTAATTTAGTATCTGCCACAATGAGCAGTCTTAAATACTTTTTAAAAAAAGGAGGCAAAAATCAATGTATACATACATCATGTGGAAATATCATGTATGTATCCATGGAATTTGGCCAGTATTTATTTTTTTAAAAATCCAATATATTGCATTTGAGACACATGACTGTGAAATTAAGATTGCCTCATACTCCTTTTGCAAAAAAAGAGAGAGAGTTGGGATGGTGTGATAAACTTAATTGTGATGTTCCCTGAGTTTTTAGTGTTGAATTCTCTCATATGTTTGCAAAAGGGAGAATGGAGGGTGAGTCTGAACAGAGTCTGAACCTTCAGAGTTCTGCTGCAATATGGAACTTTTAAAATTGAGTATGCAAGTCAAAATTAATCCCCAAAGATTAAGGCTTTTTTTAACTCCTTCTTCAGTTAAGGCTATTTTCATATTAGATTAATAATTTCAAACATGTGCTGTTTATGTCTAAATAGGCCAGAAAAGGAAGTTCATTAGTAGTGCAGAAAATAGAGAATTGAGATTTTAAAAATTCATTTACTTGTGATTTCAGCCAGCTCTCAACTGTAAGAATCTGATGTTAAATTAAAATAAGGTATAATTAAGTCAGATAGCAATATATGAATGTAGTCAGCACACCAACTGGATCAAAGAGGGACCTGTGTCCAGGGAGAACAGTGATTGTTTATCTTTTTATCTGCTATATCTTATATTTTAAGGGGTTTTTTTGGGTTTTCTTTTTGTCTTGTCTTTTTTGAAAGAACAAAGTGAACTTTTCATTTTAAACCCATTCAAAAAGACATCTAAGCTTTTACTCACTTGCATGCTAAGTTGCTGCATTTAAACAGACCTGACTGGATTTGAGTTTGCAGATATTGCAACTTAAATACCTTTGTTTTGACTTTTGCTTTTGAAATGTCCTCAAGTATTTAAAATTTCATTGAATTCATTTTTCTTGAACCAATGCAAGGCAAAGTTTCCTGGTTGTGATCATGATTTGAAGCTTAAGCTAATTTTTAATAGTTTCAACTTCAACCGAAGAAGTTTTGAATTTTGAGGTTTGAACTCCGTTTTTCCCTAGCATGAATGACACACAAAATGCTGATTAAGACAACTGATCTTAGGGAGGGGATGTTGGGAATAATTAAACCTGCTTTTTCTGCAGCTTGCTTAGGGTTTTTTACATTGCTTATATTTTTTTGTCTTGCTCCTGGACAAGTATTAACAACGTGTCATCTTCAGTTTGACTGTGGTATGTGATAATTTGCTGGCATTGCAAAAAATATCAGGTCTCACAAGACAAGAGTGTGGTTTTGTACATGCTGGTTACAAAATATGCTATGATTTCACTTTTACTTTCAGCAGAAATAAAGGTCTCTGTGGCCAGTCATAAGAAAGTGCCAGTTCTGTCATTAAAATGGAATAACCCTGGAGTGGCAGCAAAGAGGAAGATGTTTGAAAACTGAAACTTTATGATTAAATACTAGTTAGGAACACTCTGTCTAGGATTTCTTTGTGCTACATATGGAGATACAGATTTCTATTTTTAGAAATGAAGTTGTCTGCTAGAATTCAGGTTTTGCCATCAAAGGTGACTGTTTTTATTGCAGTTTTCATGCTGCAGCAGAGTTTTATTCCAAGCATGATTCCATGGCACTAGTGAATGCTGGGTTTGCCTTTCATACCCATACTGCTTTATTTAATTAGAAAAATAGTCATGTTTCCTGGGTAGTGAATGTTCTATTTAAACATGGAAATAGATTCCCACAGTTGCAGTTACTTTACACATGTACATTTGGCTTATTTTGAAAAATGATTGACTTTTATAAATTTTTTTTTTATTCTGAAAGGTTTTGCCTCTGTTGCAAATGGGCAAAGGAATGCAGAACAGTTACACCATGTCAGTATGTGGCTACTCAAACATTTGTCATTCTTAAAAGTTCTTGTTTTTATTGAGAATGCTTTAGAAAAGGCTTCCAGCAGACAAATATATATTAATTTGTATGACCACATATATGAAGAGAGGGTGACCTCTTTAAAATACTGGTGCTAGCAGTGGAATAATAAATTACCTATTTATTTGATCACCTGAATAATAAATCCATCATTTTCTTAGGTATCCTCTAGGTCTCTGCTGAGTAAAAAGTGCAATGTGAATGAATCCCATCCAATTTTCTACCAGCAGTTATGTACATTACATTACATTTC
Source organism: Acanthisitta chloris (assembly GCF_000695815.1). NCBI lineage: Eukaryota > Metazoa > Chordata > Aves > Passeriformes > Acanthisittidae > Acanthisitta > Acanthisitta chloris. Next base: position 22,438 of record NW_008652003.1, read on the forward strand.
TTTCATTACATTTCCATCAGGTCTGAAACAACCTTACCAACTCTCCACATCAGTTCTTTGAAATTCAGGCCATTTTCATTTAGTATTGTGTATGACATGAGTTTAATTAAGGCAACACAATTCAAAATGTATGTCAATGATAGCAAGTCCATTGTCCCTCACTGCCAGGGCTAATTAGTTTTAGCAGTAGTAAAAACTTTCATTTCAAGCTGAATTGCAATTTTTTCAAAGGCAACAGGGAACAAATAACAATAAGCATCCAGAAAAGTGTGTTAGGATTTTGTCCAAATGGCCTTTCTCCTGGTGCCCAATGCAAGTGTTCAAAGAGCAGCAGTGGTGTGTGGTTTTTACATCAGTGAGGGCAAATCACTCTCTGAGATTCAAACTATTTCAGAGTCATCAAGGAAAGAGCACACCTCTTCAGAAAAAAAGACCCTTTGGAAAAATGGAACCTTCTCCTGGTCTTAGCCACACTTTTACAGGACCTCCTCTCTTGTGATGAGCTCAGGAAATGTGTCTCAGAGGAGAGTACTGCTGTGTAGATCTGCAAAACTGCTTGGAATATCCTCCTGTGAGAGTAGGGCAGACTGAGTCAGGATTGAATTATCTTGTAAAACGGGGAAAATGATAGAGAAAAACAAGATGAAAATTATTATTGACAGGTTCACATGAGTGCACTTAGGCTCGAATGTGAGAATGATAAAGTGCACAAGTAAAGGATGGGGAACAGGAGCAGCTTTATAGAAAAGGGTCCAGATGTTATTTCAGTACACAGACAGAGCATTAGTCAGCAATGTCACGCTCTTGCAAGAAAGCAAATACCATCTTGGGATGTATAAACAGGAATGTAACTTTCAAGGCACACAAAGTAATCCCATAAAACCTCAATGGGAGTACTGTGTCCTGCTTGGAGTAACGTTGTTTCAAGAGAAAGATTGTAACTGAGTGCAATGAAAATTATCAGTAAACTAGATAATAGGACCTGTGAGAAACCTATTCTTCTGCCTAGAGAAGGGAAGCTTGACAATGACTATGAGGCTTTTAGAATATACACAAAACTTGTACAAGGAGGTAGGAGGATATAAACACCATTTCCTTGACAGACAAGGTTTAATATATGGCATATACTCTAGCAAGATGGATTTAGTAAAAATCTCATGAAAGCTTTCTGACCATAAGAGATGCTCTCAAACAGACAGCACTGAAAGTCTTTTGAGAGGAGATTGAGAGAGGCTATAGGTCAGAAATGCCATTTGTGTAAAAACTTCTGCCTTAGGAAAAGGGAAGTTTTTGAGCCCTAACCAGATACAGGGTGGGACAATGCTAGGGCAAAAGAATATTGTTATTTGGGATTGTAGCTGTCTTTTGCATATAATTTCCAAATGTAAAGGGATTTTTTTTCCTGCTCTTTATCAGTTACCTTATTTTCTGTTTTGAAATTACAAAACCATGAATGTTTTGAAATTTATTTCTATGCATATTATTCAGTATTATTAGCATTTCAACCATGGCATTTGAACTGCCCTTGCCAGACCTTCTTATTTTTACTGCTCTGAGCAGAGAAGAGTAAAGGGGATCTTCAAGAGTTGAGAGAATTCAGTTTCCTCATATGATGACCATACTGGGGGTTTTTGTCTATTTCAAACAGAAAGGTTGGCTGTTTATTTTCTCTCATTCTGAACTCTAATCCATTCCTGAACAGCTACTCCTTTTTGTGTTTAGCTGTCACCTAACATTTTTACTCTTGAGGTTGGTTTTCTTTTGATTACATTTTGACACTTTTTCATTGCATCCTAAGACATCTGGTAAATTTTTGACTGGTGTTTTCTGTCAAAGACTTAGTAAGTGCTAATATCAGCTTCCCAGAAACTTGTAGCATTACATTTCAGGAATATGGTCCAAAAAAGTGAAGAAGTTGTCTAATGGAGGAATATGAATAGCATACCTAAGGGCATGTGGTATAATTTCAGGACTGTCTTTTATTCTCTTTCATTCTTTCATCATCTGGTGCATTCTCTGCAGTGGCAGTGGTAGCTATCTTGATTTCAGACCATTGTAATGGAAATGCCTAAACGTTTGCCACTTGCTATTTTTCTAGCACATTCTTTCTTCTATTGTGAATTGCTTCTTAGTTAGAAATAAACCCTTTGGTACCTGTGGTGTCCTGTGTGACATATTACTTTCTCCCAATTGTACCCAATCCACAAGCACATGGTTTTTGGATAGCTGAGAACCATGAGATGCAGACCCTATACCTTGGAAGTGTTGAAGAGCATTTCATGAATAAGAAAGGAAATTTGCCATCTCAGGGTTTCACTGGTGCACTGTAAGACTGGGCTGGCTGGGTGTGCACCCAGGAGGTCAGTCTTAGCTTATAGTGGTGTGCTCTTGACACACAAGGGCTGTGGGTTATCCAGGGGCCAGCACAGCTCCTGTACAGGAGGCATGGCTCAACTGCTCTGCACCTTCTGTGGCTCTGAGATCACATACTGACTGGTAGAAGCCAACAGCAGTTTGGTTTTTCACCAGTGGGTGATTTAAATCTCTGGCTAAATACTAGTCTTCTACTTTGTCCTGTCATCAGGCTTCATTACACCACTTGATGTAATACATGGTGCCTGACAAACTGTTGGCTACCTGCAGAATAGCTGCAAAACTTTCAACTAGTTTTCTACCATGATGAATCTGTTTGCACAGTATTGTTTCTTCCTGAAATGTGCACCAAAATATCCACAAAGAAAAAATTAATGCCAGAAGACTTCCTGCCTTTTATGGCTAAGCAGGGGCAAACTATAAGAGTTCAAGGTCAGACAAATAAGTATCTTGGTACGTGGGAATGTACATCTCATTACCTACACAGTTTCCATACCTATATATGTATGTATTATTTTTCCTGTGTTTTAGGAAGTAATTATTTTCTTCCTCTGGTAGAAGCCAAAACATGTAGTCTATCCGGTCTCATTTTCTTGTGGGTGTGAATGTTGTTGTCAGCTCTTTTAGCTTTCCTTTTCCCCACTCTCCTCAGTAGATAGGTGTTTTTTTTTGCTGGTGCACACCCTCCCTGCTGAGCTCCAAGTTAAGAACATTTCTCCTGGTAGAGAAATCATTAGATTCACTAGTTTATAGTGTAGAAGTTCACTTATATAGTAAGATGATTTCTATGTCATATGTAAATGACATAGAAATGTTATAAATGTTGTGGGGTGGTTTGGGGTAGTTTTGTTGTTTTGTTTAGTTTGGGTTTTTTTTAAGAAACAGGAGGAAAAGGAAAGGAAGACTTTTAAAGAAAAGAAACTCATGGTTTTAGTTGATCTGTATTCGAGTTCTTTTTGATTCATTTCAGTTTAGAAGATGGAATTAGCCCAGTCAGCTTTGTATTTCTTTGTTACCTTTTGCTTGCTGAAAATCATGGTTTAGCAAGTAAGTATTGTTTCAGCTGCCAGGGCATGAAGGAGACTCTAGAAATAAAATCTCTTGATCTAGAAATTTGGGAGCTTTTTTTTGGATTTGCCATTAGAACTCTTCTATCTGTATTTCAGCTTCCAATCCTTTTCTGTTTTACAGTACTAGATATAGTTTCACTTAATTATTTTATATCTAGCAGCTTATTTCACTTAATCATTAACCAGCATAGTCTTCTGTGTCTTCTGTAATAATTAAGTCAGTTTTTATGTCACTGTGATTATTTGACTTTCTGTGCAAACTCAATAACATTAGTTTGGCCTCCTCTGGGGAGAGACATGAGAAATCTCTTTTGTCTTCTGAACATATGGTTAACTTGCTTCAAATCTCCCTTTCTGACTGGCAGGCAATCATTCTCCAGAGCTCCAGATATGAGTTACTTCTAATAACAGTATCTAACCTGTTTAGTAGAAGGTAGCTGGAGGTCTTGGATCTCTTAGGATGAAAGTGTATTGTTTGGAACATAGTCAGCAAATTTTATTTTTTCCCTTATTCCACCTGTCAGGCTGGAATGTCAATCTTGATGACACTGAGATGGATCTGATGGCCTTGATATATCAGCTTCTGCAGGCTTGTGAACATTTTGGTTTAGACTTTTGTAGAGTCAACTGATGCCTTTGCTAAAGGTTATCTTTGACTTGAAAATGTTCCTGTATCTAGTAGAGAGAAGAATAGAGAGCAAGGAAAGGAAAAAGGAAAACATTTTCACTCTTTGGATTAAAAACTGGGGGAAAAAAAAGGAAAAGTAAAGCTTCCCACTCTTCAGTTTTTAGAGGTTTTGTTTTAGACTGCAGTGGCCAAATTGGTCTGCTGGCAGAAAAAGGCAGGAAAAACTAATCATCTGCCACTTCTGAGTTTGGAATAAATCCTGCATGTCAGAAGTTTGAGGGCTAGTGATCTCTAAGGTCACTCATACTTTAAAACATAGCTTCATCAAGCTTCAGAAATCTTCATAGTCAGAAATAATAGAGCCAAGGGTACTTTTGGAAAAATCATGGTGGTAAAAATGAGGCCAGATCACTTATTTTGTGATGTGTCTGCAATGTCAAGCAGTGTATTCCTATGCCTTCAAAGTAGACTGAGTGATTATAGTAGAAACAGGGTCCTTCCAAGCATCCTCTAAATTCCTGCTTAACTTTCCAAAATGTCTGATGTAGTTCTGTTCATTTGCATGTGCTACACGATATATGAGAGAGGCACCTGCACCTTGAAATTCAGTACCACCCTCATTGTGGTACTTAGGTAGCTGAGGCTAATTAGAAGGTGATAAAAACAGCACATTGTAAAACTTAATTGGACATGCCCAGGAGTTGATTTAGTGCACAATAACATGCAAGTCCAACCAGAGGGAAGAGGAGTTGCATAGAGGTTGTTTGGTTTGGGGTTGTTGTTCTGTTGTTTTTCCTGCAGCAAATCACAGTATCTTTCCTTACATGAGAGCAAGAACTCCTTTCCCCAGAGCTCTGGTCTTAACTAGCCACTAGAGTTTGCTGTAGCAGTGGCACAAACTTCACAAATCTGTTCTGAATAGAGAGTGCTGTGTACCATCACGACATTTGAATGAGAAACAGAGTTTAGGATAAGATGTGGATCAGTCAAATGGCATCAATTCCTGCCAAGTTTCAGTCCAGTGTGGATGTTTATGGCCTCTGAAAATTCTGTTCTAACATAATGCCTGCCAGATTCTGAGGTTCAGTGGTGTTATTGGGCTCTTAGTATAATACAAATGTTTTCTTTCTTCTGATGATTTATGGGCCTGTCTCTGTATCTATATTTTTTTTCTGGGATCTTGGGGAGTAAAGCAGAGCCTTCAGCATGCCAAACCTCTAAATGACAGCTATCTCACTGGTACTAGAAGAAGGGAGATTTGTTGGTTGAAGTACCCAGCTGACCAAATAGCTTACAGTTGGCATTGACAAAGAAAAATGCAGTAAAAATATCATGAGTCCAAATAGCAAGCCATAGACAGTTCAAGTCAAACCTGTGATGTGTAAATGGTGCAACAGTTTGGACCAGCACTTTTTCCAAGCAGATAAAAGAATTTATAAAAGGTTGAGTTGTTAATTTTCATGCTCTATAAAAATAAGCAGATCTTGGAAAGCTAAGATTTTTATTTCTTCTTTTTTTTTAAGTGGATTTTTTTTTTTCATTGCAAATTGAAGTGCTTATTACTAAAGCAATGTGTGCCAGGATTCCTCAAACTGTGCCATTAGTAAGGCAGGCATGAGTGTCCTGCTGATACAACCAAGACATAAATACATTGAAGACATTAGGTAAGTTAGGAATTTGTAATGCTGTAACTTGCCATGTGTGCCAGGATATTGGAGGCAGTCTGCTGTTTGAGTGCTTAGTTTATAAACTGTGAAGTGCAATATTGTTTTAACACTTGCAGTCCTCAGTAAGGACTCTTTTTTAACTTACTTGCTATGTAGCCAAGATAATTTTCATTACTTATTAATCCAGAGTAATTTCATACTGTCTTCAATGGATATATTAGGGTTTTTTCTCCAGCTGGTCATTTTCAGCTTTTCTTCTTGAAGAAAGAAAGCACTTTTAGACTTAGTGCAACTTCTCTCTCATATTTTCATGCCAGCTTAAACCTAGCTTGACCTGGCACCATTTCAGGACACACATTTTTCTTCTCTGAGTTCTTGCTGCTGGAGCTGTTCAACACTGAGGTTGCCAATTTAGTGTCTGTTCACTAATCACTTTGAGCCAAGTCTGACCCCGATGGTCATTTTCTTTCCCCTCTGAAATAAAACTCAATTTGTTGAGAAATAAGAGCTATGTCAGGTTTATAATGATGTATGGTGGTGTCATCAGGGTCTTTGGAAGCTTGTAAAAAGGTATCCACCATTCATAGATCTTCTGAACACAGAGCAGTTTGCAAAACTATGTCAAAGTTTTATGTGTCACAATACAAAAGTATGAAACCACTATGCTCTAAGGTGTGAGCAGAGGGGAATATAGTTGACAGTTTAAACAAAACAAAGAATTTCTATGTAGCTTCCATTCTTCATGTGGTGTGTAACAGAACAGAAAGTATCTATTTTCATGCCTAATTCTGTAATATTTGGATAGAAGGAATTATTTTTGAAAATTAGTTTGCATTTAAAGCTTTTATTAAGGGACATGCAACTTGATCCTAAAAAATTACAGATCTGTTCTGACATTTTTGAAAGTTAGTTTGCATTTCAGGCTTTTATTAAGGGACATGCAACTTTATCCTAAAAAATTACAGATCTGTTCTGAATTCAATTATGTGTCTCCTTTAGCTTATGGTATATTTAAGTGACATCATAACAGTCACTTTTATTTGGTTTCAAATCTTGAATGATATTCAGAAAGAAGTTGATTGCAACATGCTAGTGAGAAAAAAAACCCTTAGTTCCAGGCTGTTAGTTGTGAATTTTTCAGATTTTCTTGGTTACCTACTTAGGTGTGTGGAAGGCAGAAATTTGTAGCGTGGCTGAATGGAATGGAGAAATACGACATGGCACATGATCTGCTACCTCCAACCAGCTTGACAGTCCTATTCTGTTCTCTGAGGACTGCTTCAGAGTTAAACAAATCCTTTCTGGTGCTTTTCAGGCTTCTGCTTCCTCTGCATCATGTCCATTTTTCTACTCTTGATGTGGGAAAGCACAGACCAATTTCAAGTCCAAAATTTTGGGAGACTCTAAGCAGTGCAAGCCAAACTGACTGCAGGTGTGTGGGTCTAGTCTTTAAAAGATCAACCCTGAGATCAATACGCAGAAATGTTGTCCCTCTAAGCCACTGATTTCTGAATCAAACTCTCAGAGTGTTCTCTTAGTGATGGACTTGTACAACCTCATGGATTTTTCTGATGCCTTCAGAGATGTTTCTTTTCAGTGTTGTTGCCATGGCCATTTGAAAAATCCAAGTCCCCTGTCCATGCTGGACCTGACATCAGTGCCAGTAGCTTTCTCAACTTTCTAGGTCCTGACTGCTACTAAGATTTGACACAGATTGATCTTGTGGCTGATTTAGAATCCTTCACTGGCTTTAAATATTGCTTCCCTGAGGTCTATTTACTCATCATTGGTTGTGGTTTTGCCTAATGTGCTAATGAAGCACTAAGAGGTATTTCCTTGATGTGGACACATAAATAGGAATGTTGTGTTTTTCCTTGGCTCAACTTCTTCCCCTAACTGAAAAGAGCAGTCAGCAAATATGTCTCTACAAAGAAAAACATTCATTATACTACAGATTGTTTTAAATAAACCTAATTTAAACCAGAAGGAAATAATACATATCCTGTAGGCCACTAGCACTTACTGACCTCTAAATGACTCCTGCTTAATCGCATTATATCCGTGTTTTCTGATGAAAATTTAACTTATATAGTGTAAAGAAAGCATAAATATATATTTTAATGTATGCCTATTTTTAATTTGAATGATATATTGCTAGGTAAATCCTTAGTTTACGTTGTGACATAAATCTGCATTTGTTTTGAAACTTTATTCTGTAGTTTACCATCATGATTACCAGGTTGTTTTGCTTTTAAAGCAGAATAGATCTATGCCACTACAACATTTATGTGCCTTTTAAATATTATGGTTTTATTAAATGGTGTAGCTAAGGAGTAGCATAAACACATAGTTGGAATTCAGTAAAGATAGGAGGAAAACTGAACTCTTCTCACTCCTATTCCCTCAAAATGGAAGAAGAGTGGGAGAGAGGCTGGAAACTGGGATTTGTTGGATGGATTTCCTGTGCCTTTGGTTGGAAGTCAGGTGTTTATTTTTGTAAGTTCCATTTCAGCAATAATTAAAAAGATGAAACAGTTGAGTAGGGCTGATTTATAGAACTTTCAAAAGAGCCTGTGAATTGCAAGCAGTGCTCCCTTTTTTTTTTTTTTTGCCATTACATTGAATTGCTACTTTTGAGCTTGCAAAATTTGATTGTATTTTATTTGTATTGCCAACAAGTTTTGCAAAACTTGGTTTGTGTTGCTCTTTGTTCAGTATTTGCTAGGAATATGGAGGAATAGGCTTCCAGCAGCAATACTCTGGAAGAAAACTAGTTGCAGAAGTTTGAGTATTTGGGCTGGGAAGATGGGAAAGATCCCAGCCTGTCTGGAGTTCATTTAGCTAAAGAAGAGCAAAAAGAAGAGAAGAACCAAAAATACCTATTTTGCAACGCACCTAGGTGAAATTTTCAAAATAAACCCATACTTTTCCACTCTGAACTTCCTAAGAGGTACACAACAGCTAATAGCCTAGTATTCACTTCTCAGTGAGTTCTGGTAATAATCCATTTATTTCTACAATAGCTGCTGTGTTTTGATATTGGGTAGCTCTTCTGGGCACCTTCAGTCTATTTTAAGACAATCTACTATGACCTCTTTAGGGTTTCATATCTACTTTTTTATTGCTCTATTTTATTTATACTAAATTTATTCAGAGTTTTGTTTCCATTTTTGAATTGGTTTAGTTTTCAAAAAAATTTTGAAAATTGCTTTTGAGGTTTCTGTATAGTGTTATACTCCCATCAGAGTCAGAAATTATTGAAACACACAGTAAAATAAAAATCTACCCCAATTGGCTTACAGTTGAAGAAGAAAAGGAAAGCACATAACAATGTGATCAGGGGAAGAAATGTAGAAATTATTTTATAGCAGGTGTTTTTTCCTATTTAATTTCTTCCTTTTTAGTGGGTCTGCTGTACATTATTACATTATTTTTATGTAGGTATTTATCTCTTCAATCCATACTTTAACTCTTCTCACTAAGCTTTCTCCTCTCTATTTAAAATGATTGATGGTTTTTAATCCCATGTCATGTACTATTGTGTTTATGTCAATGGAAAGGCTTTAGATAGTGCAGATCCAAAGGAATTGATGTGAAATTAAGAGTATGAGGTTTCTGTAAGGAGCAGATTCATCTTTTGACTCATCATACTTCCTGTTCCTCAGTCATATACTAAAACTGAAGTGATGTGCTGAATCTGTGATGTGCTTCAGTTGAAAACTACCTGTGGGTGTTTTCCTTTTTCTTTTGCTCAGCTAGTTTTATTATTGAGTCATGTGTGCTCTTTAGCTGACTGCATGTCATCAAGCTCCATTTTCAAAACAGCAGGTAGGAATCATTTATAGGCATCAAGCTGAAGGTGATACTAATCAAATCCAGTCCAAATTACTCTGTTTCTTTCTTAGTTTATAGCTATCTGGAATGGAGGGAATATTGCATAGGAGACAAATGCTAAAGTTGCTTTTCTTACAGCTGTTTCAAAATGTTTAGAAGCTTGCACTGGACATCTTCCTGTACCTTTGGATTCTCAAGGTCCAGTTTAGGCCTTGATTTGGTTTGGGTGTCTCTTTCAAAAGATTAAGCTAGGTACTGGTTGTGTTGCCTAAAACTCCTCGTATACTCTACTCCTTCCAAACCATTGCATTTCTGTGACATGCACATGTAAAAAAGAAGTGAATCAATTCATCTCAGGCAGCAATAAATCATTATGTGCAGCAAGCACAATGGGCTGCAATAAATCAGTAAGTGTACTGAGGAGACAAGGTGTAATACTTCTTTCAGAGAGAACAAAATTCCACAGACTTTTATGAATTCATTGATTTAAATAAATGTTCCTGGTTGCTGCTCCCAAGAACTGTTGTAAATATGCTTTTGATATTGGGCATTCTGCTGTGTTAGATCTGTATAACAGTACAAGCAGTTCAGTGCTCCATTCACTGCTTGTTCAAGTTCCCCTGCTCTTTTCTAGGAGTTCCATGGCCAGTTTCAGCCCTGGGAAAATTAAAGGAAGACCTCAGAGCTCAAAGTCATAGACCTCTGTGACCCAGTGTGCAAGTCTCAGAGGCCATGAGACATGCAAAGGGCATAACAAGGGACACATGGCAGGTGAAGGGCAGGACTTTCCTTGCTAGGCCTTGGTACCTACTTGAATCTCTCAGGATCATATTTTCTATCTGTAGTGCAGTAACACAGCTTTTCTCCTTTCTGGCAGAGTTGGCTGGTTGCTCAATAACAGCAGTTTGCAACATGATTTCACAGAAAAGACCAGTGAAAAGTTACTGGGGAACTCAGCAAGTCTCACAGTTGGGGCTCAAGACTTTGCCTGGAACCTTGGATAGTGAAATATAGTTGTGCCTTCTTGTCCATTCTAACTTACCTTCTTTGATAAGAGAAGCCTGGGTCCATATAGTTGTGCAGTTACTACTCCCACTAGAGTGAGAAAAGTCTGACTCTTTGTCACTGAATTGCAATTTCAGTTAAGTTTCCTAAGTCTGGCAAAGAGGACACTAGGGATGTCCTCAGAGTCTGTCTGAGAGAACCTGTTCAACCATTTTAATTTTAATGACAAATTTCTAAGGTGCAGTGTACAAGGGAGAAATCTTTTTGTTTCATCTTCATGACTAACTTTTGCCACATTTCTAGAAGTGAAGAAAAACCAGCCTGGAAAGAAGATTGTTCATTTTCAGATTAGGCAAGATAAAGAAGAAGGAAGGAGGTGTTAAACTATGTGGAGTTCCTCTCTTTTTTATTAGGAAATACTAGAGAATAGGAAAACTAGATCACGCTGTGCACTGCATCAAACCAGTATCAAGTGATTTTGATGCATCCCTGGCTTTCCTCTCTAATAAGGTGCATCAGCAACATGAATAAACAGCTGTACTGTTATTGTGCATGTGTATTAATGCACACTTGTGCATTCCACTGGATGCTTTAAGGCAATGCCCATTTTCTCTTGGGTTTTCTTTTAGCCATAGCATGTACCTTAAAACTGGATAAAATGAAAACTAAAATTCTTAGTCAAAGAAAGAAAGTGCCCTTTGAGTTCAGTCATGCAACCAGCCTGCTGCAAGAAGGAATGTGTAGGAGATTCTCTGAACTATAGCATGGAAAAAAGCCCACAATAATTGCAATAAGTCATTCATTAGTTTCTACCTTGCATAATACTCCTTTCTTGCCAATTCTTTTTCTACTGTTTACTTGTATTAACAAAGCACAGAATGTTGAAGGCACCTGAGTAAATCTCCTGTATCCCTAACAGTTTTCATCATCATTGTATTCTGAGTATGAGCCCTACAAAAGTGCAGCACCACTGGTATAAATTGAGTAGTCACACTGTGTGCTGCCAGCAGAGGATGGGGAAGGCAATTAATATGTGAACACTCATCTAACACTTCTCTCATTGCCCTTTTTACTCATGTGAAAAGAGGAATCAGTGCAGTGTCTGTAGTGCATCATTCATCCTACATGGATCATGTAGCTATTACCCTGAATATACAATCTACTCAGTTCCTGTTTGCTCAGAATAAAGATAGCAAAAACAGCAGCCAAACTTCCCAGGGACAATTCTGCTGTCAGTGCTCCAGCTAAAACAGCAGTGGCTCAGCACTTTTTTCCCCTCATCAGCGGCCTCTGTGTTTCCCATGCATGCCCTTGTCTTCATTTCTAGTGTGAGACTTCATCTGCATCCACATGGCTGAATTTAAGTGGCAAAAATTCCCACTGTCCCTTCTGCTGGTTCAGCAAAAGGGATCCTTTGTCAGGTAGTTTCCAGCATTTCTGACCCTTTTTGTTGTATCACTTTGCCCACCACAAATGTAAACACTTCAAAGTCCTTTTGTACTGGGACAGACACTTAGAGATCACAGCTTCGAGTCAGCTTCTCTATCTTCTTCTGTATGTGGTGTATTTTGTTCTCTCATCTGGCTGCCTGTGTCATTATATTGCACAGACAACAGGAATAATTTCCTTCTTTCCCCCATCTTGACTGTGTTTCTTCTTGTTCTTTTCCTTTTTAAGATGCAAAGCAAAGTTAAACTTGCTGCATTACTTCTTTTTTTTTAATGTGATATCTTTCCCT
>NW_008652003.1:34787-65288 GCF_000695815.1 Acanthisitta chloris
AGCAATTCATCAGACAGCCTTTCTGTGGTATCTGATAACTCCCAGTAACTTCTATATACTCAAGAAATTTTCCTCTAAATATATTTTGTCTGTAAGAAAGATCTTATTGGTATTCTTTCTTTTTAATCCACTATAAAAATAGGCAAGTCTGCATGCTAGGCAAGAGCTCATTGCATTAAACAATGCTCCATCCCTGGCAGTGCAATTCATCAGACAGCCTTTCTGTGGTATCTGATAACTCCCAGTAACTTCTATATACTCAAGAAATTTTCCTCTAAATATATTTTGTCTGTAAGAAAGATCTTATTGGTATTCTTTCTTTTTAATCCACTATAAAAATAGGCAAGTCTGCATGCTAGGCAAGAGCTCATTGCATTAAACAATGCTCCATCCCTGGCAGTGCTCAAGGCCAGGTTGGATGGGGCTCTGAGCAACCTGGTCTAGTGCAATGTGTCCCTGCCCATGGCAGGAGGTTGGAACCAGATGATCTTTGAGGTCCCTTCCAACTCAGGCCATTCTGTGATTCTATGAAATGTGAACAGATATGAAATATTCTCTTTCATTCTGAGCCTAAACCCCACAAGAATGATGCTATACCAGTGATGTGTATTGAATACACATTGAATTGTTCACAAGAAGTTTGTATGCACAGGATAACCTTTCACTAATACATATTAATAATTTTTGCTGCTGTTGTTTAGTGACTGATATGGCACAAAGAAGTTAATCTCAGCCCAGAAATGCTTAGCAATGCAAACAAGGTAGACACCAGGGGAAGGGTTCTGACATATAAGCAATGTGACTGGTGTGACAGTTCTAAAAGTCTTATATTTATGCTTTAGTTAATTAAGAATTCCTGAGACACTGGTTACCAGTATCTTTTAATATCTATTCAGACTAACATCTTGCAGTGCCTAGACGTGTGCGGTGCTAGTAGCAGTCCAAATAAATGGCACAAAGTTACTGCCATAAAATGCTCATTATCTAAGCCCCTGATCTTTCAGGTTCCCAACCACATACACCCTGTTAATGGCTTCACTGGTTTCATTGGAACCTCTCAGGTAGATAAAATTATACACTACTTAAATGTTCAAAAGTTCAGGATGTAAGATGGAACATGGTATGACTTAGTGGGAGCAGTCCAAATAAATGGCACAAAGTTACTGCCATAAAATGCTCATTATCTAAGCCCCTGATCTTTCAGGTTCCCAACCACATACACCCTGTTAATGGCTTCACTGGTTTCATTGGAACCTCTCAGGTAGATAAAATTATACACTACTTAAATGTTCAAAAGTTCAGGATGTAAGATGGAACATGGTATGACTTAGTGGGGAAAAAATTTGGGAACAGCAATGATACAGCTGTTATATATAATTTTGTTAGTTTTATTGCTAATAAGATATGGAATTGAGATAGCTGGATACCTGAATATTTTTATATCTTTATGGTTTTAGCTTTTGCTCATAGCTCAGGAGAGGCTTTAGTCTGATAAATTTTCTTTTGCTTTCTTAAGCCTTTTGAGAAGGCTATTAATAAACCAGCTACCATGGATGTTATCTTATCTGCAGATATATTAAAATTAAACATTTTCTCAAGGATGTTATCTTATTTGCAGATATATTAAAATTAAACATTTTCTGTAACTTTGTTTATGAAAGCTAGGAGAAAAAAACATAGGGAGAAAACAATACAAACACTTGGGTAATATATCCAGGGTTACTATTAATAAATTTTCCTTTTAGTCTGCCTTCCTAGGGCAGTAATGCAAACACTTGGGTAATATATCCAGGGCTACTATTAATAAATTTCCTTTTTAGTCTGCCTTCCTAGGGCAGTAATCCTTGGGTGAGATCACTGTCTTTTGTCTGTTGGTATTTGCTCAAAACTTTGAACCCATGATAAATTTCACCCAAAACTTACAGGGAAAATGGATCTTGAAGTTCAGGCCTCTACTGAACCAAAACCAAAGTGTGGCAATTAAAGAGTCTGTTTGATAGGAGCTGCTCAGTTAAGTCAATAAAGCATAGAGTCCCCAAGAAACATATGGAAATTGAAATCTTCCACCATGGTAGTGTCTCTTGGCTACCAAAGCCCCTAAAGACTTTAAGCTGTTACAATAAAGAGGAGAATGTGGGGACAGAAGAGAGGAATTGAGCCTTTGTTAGAGACACTGTCCATGAAACAGGTGGTTTTCATGTGGTAGTGTGTAGCTCAGGGTAAGGGGAGTAGGTTACCTGCTTCACAAATAGGTCATATATGCAGAGGTCATTTGTTTATTCCTCTACTCACTTTCAATGATCAGATGCAGCTCCCTCTTCATTGAAATCGGATGCTCTGCACATACAAAAGGAAAAGGAGATATGCAGTGGTGGCTGAATTCTAAACATTCAGTCTGACCCAGCAATCTTTAGTCAGGTAAAAGTTTTGTAGCCTCGTTATAGTACTGGCAGCTGAGAGAGAGGCATGGGACTCACTCCTTTTGTTTAATCTTTTAAACATTAACCCATGTATTTTGTTCCTTCCTCTGCTCACACTCTTCAAACCAAATGCAGATAGAATAATGTAACAGTCTGTTAAATCCTGGTGATAGAAGCAGCTGGAGAACATGGTAGCTGCAGTGTGAGATAAGACAGGTGAATCAACTGTACTCCTGGTGCAAGTGAATGGGGGAAGAGGAAAGAAAGTAATTTAATACTACAGCAGCAGAGTAAGTCAGGTTCAAGAGATTACTTTCATCAGGGCCACATTTGTAGGGATACCATATGGTGAGTTGCTGTAAAGAATGACCCCACCCAGCTCTGCATATGGTACCCACCATTTATAATAGATGTTGCTACATTTTATTCAGCATTATTAAAAAGCTATGTTACAGCATCCCTCCAGAGACACCAAAAGCCAGGGTAAGATTACAGGGGTGGCAATATCAAGCTTTCAATTGATTTGGTTTTGGTTTTGGTAAGCATTTATATAGTGTTATTTCCATAGAAATATAAAAAGGTTGAACTTATATCAGTACACATAAATGAAGTTTTCTGTGCCAACTTAGGAACTTTGGCAGCAGTCAGACATTAGCAGGTGACTTTGTCATTTTGAATGCCTTGGTCAGAAAAATGCTTTTCTTTCTTTGTTCTTTCCTCTTAATTTTGGCACATGCTGACTGAGATAATAACTGGGTTACAGTGGTAAGAGAGGGGATTGAATGATAGTCTTTGTTACTTTAAAAAATTGCATAGCTCACTGAAAATTTTGGGCCAGCATTTTGTTTTTGTTTTGGTTGGGTTTCTTTGGTTGATTGGTTTGGATTTGTTGTTGTGGTTTGGTTTGGTTTTATTTTAGTGTTGAATGTGTAATAGGACTCAGCCTTGAAGACAATGAGAATTGGCAATGAGAATTGGTTGATTAAAAATTCTGAGTGCTGCAAGGTGCTCATGGTCAGTCTGGCATCCCAATATCACCCTGCAGTGTTTGCATTATGGTGTTGTCTTGAGTTGATACAATATGTACATTATATATACATGATAAATTGCCTTTTAAAACATCGCATGATAAGTCCAGAGGACAAGGTCTGCAAGAGGAGAATCAGCCTGAGCTCTGAGCTACATATGAATTTTTGTCTCTGAGCTTTGACTCAGCTCCAGCCTTTCTTGTTTTCTTGCTCATTCTTCATTTCTGATTTATAAGCACAAGAGGAAAAATCTAGTTCTAGTTTAGTGGAGAGGTGTCCCTGCCCAGGGCAGGGGTTTGGGACTAGATGATCTGTAAGGTCCATTCCAACCCCTAAAATTCTATGATTCTATGAACCCTGCACTTGCAAGGATGAAGCAAATTTTTTTTTTAGCTCTGCCTTGTTCCTCATGCTCCTCCCGTGCCTTTCCAGGAAAACAAACTCCCTTCTGAAACAGTGTTCTTACTTCTCAAGAGCTGGTTACCACCAGATTTCCAGAAAATGATGACATGAATAGTGTTTTTTAAACATCTTTTTATTTACACATCCTAAATGCTTTCCAGTGGCTATACAAACTCCTTTAGAAATTTCACAAGTACACACAGCATAGATAAATTTGCTTTCCTTTATGACATTTCCTAGTGTCTTATAAATCATATACAGACTTCAGGTATCTGCAGGCAACAGACAGAAAACCAAGGAACCATTATAATACTTCTGTGTTTCATCTTGGACAAGAACAGCTATGGATTTGAGTGTTCTGCTTGTTTGAATTGCCATTTTTCTTAAGACAGTGACTTCTTTGAAACGGTTGTTAAAATCATATTGTAGCTGGTAATCATGAGTTGAATTCTGGCTACATTTAAGTAGTTTCAGTTCTTCCTTGATATCTGAGAGCACAGTTTTGTCATTATGTTGAGGATAGAGACTGAAAATAGCAGAACACTCTCAGTAATGACCTAGCAAGGGAGACAACTGAAGAAGATCAGGACACTATTTAGTGACTGCACTATCATTATTTGTGTATCTTGAAATGCAAAACAAATATCAGTTTTATAACTTAGTAGAGAAGAATACCTGTATTTTCAAAGGGTACAGTGAATGCTGGGATGAACATTTTGGAATGAGATGTAGCTTCGAAAGTTAAGGTACAAGGTAATATAAGTAATCTCATAGATTTTTAATGATGATAAAAATATAACTAGCTCGTTCATTGCCTACCCTTTGAAGTACTGTTCAATCTTATGATTTTTTTTGGCAGATGTGAAATGTTTATGTAAACATTTAAATTATCTTTTGTTATTCTTTTACTAATTAATGCAGATGGTTTGTTTTATTAATTTGAAGGAAAAGCCCAAGTCCATGCATTTTCAACAGCAGAAAAGAGGAAAAATCAAGTACCCAGAAATCTTTTCTGTGTTTCTACAGGGTATATGTGCCCAGCTGTGACTTGAGGTCCTAGTTAAAAGCATTGTTTGAAGAGGTGGCACTTAATAGTCCCAGTTCATTCTCACCTTGAGCCTTATACATCATACATCTGCTGCTCCTTTCCTTCCAGTTACTTGTCATACAGCTTGCCAGATGTCTGGTCCCACTGAAGTTTTCCATTCAGTCTCCCACATCAACTGCAGCTGCTAAGTACTTCTGCATCTTCCTGGGCAGTACCTACTCTTGACATTTAGCCAGCACCATATATCTGCCAGCTACTGACACTCACACCTTCCCTTTGGTCACTACAGTCACCCTCCTCTTACC
Organism: Acanthisitta chloris; assembly: GCF_000695815.1. Classification (NCBI taxonomy): domain Eukaryota; kingdom Metazoa; phylum Chordata; class Aves; order Passeriformes; family Acanthisittidae; genus Acanthisitta; species Acanthisitta chloris. The sequence continues at coordinate 39,991 of NW_008652003.1, forward strand.
TTTTGGCCAGCTTCTTCTTGGAGAAGTTAGGTTCTAAACATCCACTTCTGGTAAAGATGTAAGAACTTTGGGTAGGAAGTCTGTCCTCTCAGATTCTTCTCAAATGACATCCTCTCCTCCCCCATCTAAGTTGTCTTCTGATGAACTCACTGAAGTTTATCAAAGTTTTCCTTCAAGGTACCCAGAAAATGGATGTGGTACACATTCATGACTTTGGCTTCAAATACCTATTTTGCATCACCCCTTTTCATGAGTGTCCTGATGAGGTCCTGCCCCCATCTTTGCAGGTGATTTTCAGAGAGATTCAAAGCTAATTAAAGCCTGAAACGTCCTCTGAAAAACATTCATCAGTGGTCTTGGAAACTGCTACCCATTTTGACTTATCCCTGTGCAAAACTGTTTAACACTTAGGAAACCCTCAAGACTCTAAAATAATCCAGCAAATATTAGACCCCACTTCAAGTCTCATCTGCCTAGTCAGAATGTTGTTACTTAAAAGTTTCCTTCAAATCTATGAAAGCTCTGATGACAACACATCTGCTAATATAGGTCTTTTTGACATGATCTTGCTATTTTATTAAATGTTCTCCCATTGGTTTGGGGTTTTTTTCTTGATGTGGGACTTTGAAGGAGTACAGATGAGAAAGATTTCTGAGAATTTTTATTTCTTTTTTTTTTTTCATAGGATCAACTAAACTATAAATCAGTAAGTCAATAGCAGCTTGGAAATTTTACTTCCCAAAAATATGTTTGGAAACTACCAATTTTGCATGTCTACAGCTGGAAGGTTCCTTATCAGGTCTTCTTCAGGACTGTCACTTTGTAACATCAATTTAGGAAGCAGGTTTTGACACTTCTTACATTTTAAACTGTGTTTTCACTTGCTCAGTTTACAGAACAAATGCTTCTTGTAATGCATACAGAAATAAAAGTCATGTTGTCATTATTCACTTTACTCATGACAGCCTGAGCCAGATTAGTTCTAAACTGTTCTAAAGCAGTTGTGCTGCATTTAAATAGGAGAGAGATGCTAAAGGCTTGCTCTGCTGTATTTTTCCAGAGTTTCTGCTGTGAAAGAGACAGGAATACTTGATGGTCTGACTTGGAATTTGAATATTTTAGCCTATGACATTAGAAGCAAAGGTGAAGGTATTAGTGAACAGAGCTAGTGTTTTAGGGCAAAGGGCAACATATCAAGACGTTACCTAACAAATAAAAATGGAATCTTTCACCTTATTTGTAAAAGAAAATGGTGAAGATTTACTTTTGAGAATGATTGTAACACACATGTAGTGCTGTTTTATGTCTCCAGCGAAGTATAACAGATGGACTGTGGGTTTATGGGGAAAAAAAATGTGCTGAAAGATTTTTATTATGTGAGAAAGAGAGAACAAAACCCAAGGAAACATCTGGACAATTAATCTCTCCAATCTTTGTATATAATGTGAAGAAAATTAATGAAATATTTCAGAAGTCTTACTCAGAAACAAATTAACTATTGTTAGCAGAGCACAATAATTTACCATCCTGCATGCAAAGAGACCTTTGTAATTAATAATTAATTGATGCCACTTTGTTCTTCACCCATGGAAAAATAAAGAACTGGGAGAGCAGCATATTCCTCATGTGGTTTCTCCTTTGTCATTATAAAGTGATGAATCACTTTCACCAAAGCTGAACTGATCTGTCATCAATCAAGGAAGCATATGTCATTATGGGGAAAAAGGTTCTTTACCTATTATTCCAGTCTGCATGGTGTCTGATTACTAAGATGGACCTAAACATCTGGCAATCATGCCATCTCTTCCTGACATGTGTATGCAATATGCAATTCTGCTTTGTGGTTTTTTCATGTGTGGAGGGTTTTGTTTTTATTTTAAAGCTACACAATGACAGGTAGTTTTTTTTGTCTGGGCTGGTGAAACATTATCTTTTTTGGGAGAGTCGATTACTGTTTATAGTAGTGTTTCTCAAAGTTGTGCTGCCATTAAGCTGTTCTGGCTGAAAAAGCTGAGGCTGCCATCCACGCCTGCTGGCTGTTTCTCCATGTGTCCTTCTCATGTGGTGCCTCTCTGTGACAGCAGCAGTAGTCTACTGCAGAGAACAGTCAGAGATCAAACAATTTCTATGCTCACTTTTATGCTTTTAGTTGTGATCTTACTACGTTGATTTCCTCTCCCTCGGCTCTACGTATTTTAGGAAATGGAAAAGAGTTCCTTTCATTGGTTTAGTCACTTAGACCCTTTGAATTCTGGTTTTGGCTTCCCCTCCTAGCAACCCCACTGTGGGTTTTCTAGTAGAGATTCAAACACTATTAAAAATGTATGTTTTGACCTTTCTCCTCTTGCCCCAGCTGAATCAGAGTACAGGTATTTTGCTGCACAATTGCAGGACAATATTCTTTCTGGCCTAGTGTTCTATTCCCATCAGTAACTGTGTGACTTCCAAAGCAGAGCATGAAGGAAGGCAATCAGTGATAATCAAACCCCAAGAACAAATTGTTCTTACTCTGCAGTCTGAGTCATGGCTGAAGCTGGAAAATCTCAGGCTCATGATTTGTGTCTAACCTGGGCTACTCTATGTCTGGATGCTTAGTTGTATATACTCCCTGCCTTTAGATCTCCACTGAAACTCATTAAACTGAATTTACTTTTATTTTTTAAGTGATGAATGAAGAAAACTCTACTTATGGATTGAAGGAAGGATGTAGGATTATTTTCTTCTATCTTTTCTTTTTAATTGTTTTTTTTAAAGTCAATCTAATAGGAAAATCTCTAAATACATAGGCTTTTGCAATAGTATGGTTCAATGCAGGCTCTTAAAAATGGGAGTATTTCCAATATTCAGAGTTTAAGTGCTCAGTATTTATATGAATCTTCCCCATCCAGTCCACCTGTTGCAAAAGACTGCCAAAAGATATTGAAAACTGAATGCCTTGGTGGCAAAGTATTTTTAATCAGACAATTTGAGATCTAGTTTTGGTAGAACACTTATGTCAACTGCAAAACTACTCAATATGGTGTTGCAACTGGGCCTTCTTGAAAGAAAATTATGTCAGTTATATGTTAGCAAAACATCCAGTGCCAGAAAAAAAAGGCTGAAACTTTAATAAAGGATAACAGTTTTCAAAACATCTTGGAAAAATTTCTGTCATTATATTTACCAATAAATTTTACTTTGTTTTTGTCTTGCATGAAGACAGAAAGCAAAATGCAAAATTCTTGAAGAAAGATGTACAGAGGGGCTTCCCTCTGGGAATGATTTGTTACTTTTGAGTACTACAATGAATGATGGTCTCAAAAGAATTAAAGAGGGTTTATGATGTTCTCACCAGTGATTTAGGAAAAACACCCTCAAGAAAGTCCCCAACTACTTTTATTGATTCAATGTCTGTATTGTGTTTATTTGGTTTTCTTTTATGACTCATATTTGAAATGACATTATTAAATATACTTCAACAGTGTCTTTTGATTGTTTTCTGTGTTTCTGTATTTAATTTTTCAGTGTGTGCTTGCCAGTTGCACACATTTTGTATAATAAGGAGAGAGTATCCAGTTCCCTATACTAAGTAATGCCAGGGATAAAGCTGCTGTCACCAAACAGAAGTTTCTTTTGATGTTTAGGGAGACAATATAGTCCTGTCACAAAGCTCTGACATTTGCAGCCTGTGTCATGCCTCTTGTCCATGTCCCTGAGAATTTTGCTCACACACTGGGAGCAAAAGCAAATGAAAAATTCTGAAGGAATTTCTATATACTCCACTTTAGTAATTCTAAGTCAATTTTCCTGTGCCACCTGCTAATTTTCTCAGGTTCACTAAGTATTTTTGATGTTCTCATTATGAATTCTTTCTCATACAAGTTGCTTGTATGAGAAGTATTTTCTGAACCCATTTTTGGATCTGTTTTCAGATAAGCTTTTGCATCATAGAAGTTCTGCAGAGACTCATATGAGTGTGTCCTCCCAGGATTCTCAGCTTGTTGTCACAATTGCCATGGGATCTGTTAGCAACTTTTCTAACATAGTTAAGTGCTTGTAAATGCTGTGCATTTCTTTTCAGCATGTTGTCCAGAAATGCTTTATTTGAAGTGAAAACACTATCCCTTGAGTACATGGTGTAATAAAAACCACATTCAAGTCAGGTAGCATTTATTGTTTCTGTTATGTTCTCTTTTGTTCTGTAATTCTTATTTGCTCTAGCATTGGTGCACTGTACTCCAGTATCCATTATGGTCAGAACTGCACAAATATATATAAAAAAAATTACCTTTCTGAAAGATCCTTTTTTCATACCAAAATGGGTTTCCAGCTGCAATGGGTTTCCAACTGAAAGTGGTTTTCATCATTTTGCAGAAACCCATTCTCTTGCATGAAATGAAGAAATTATTTTAGTTTGAAATTCTTCTAGATATCTCTTTACTGCATAGACTCTAACTTCTTATTGCTGCAGTAAATCTGGGCAGCTGCATCAAACTGATGTGATTTGTGTGTGCTTCACAAATGTTTTCATAAGCATGTAGATGGAAAATGCATCATTATTACATATCAAAGCTGGCATTAAAAGGACATCAGGAGTTCAAATACCATAATTCAGAAGTTTCATTGTATGTCCAACCTCATGTGTGTAACCCAGTCTTTATTTGTAGAATCACTTATCATTTTTCAGTAGGATATTTGCCTCGAAGTGTAGGAAAATGCATATTCTTAAGGGCTGTTTCCTCATGTCCAAAGGTTTTGCTTGGACACCATGGTACTCCCTTAGGAGAGGTGCTTTTATGTCTGTGTGTTAAATAGTTCCCAGTAGCTACAATGTCCAAATCAATATATGTTTGCCTCTTATGCTCCAATTCCCAGTTATTTCAAAGCTGCAGTCTCAGGTTCCTAATAAGTGTTGAAACTGGACACTTTGAAATAAAGCACCAACAAGCAAACCAAACATCCCCTTCCCCCTAAATAAAATAAAATAAAAACCAAACGAGAGAAAACCAAACAAGAGGAGCCAGAGAGGGACTCTGTGTTAGGAACTGCAGTGATAGGACGAGGAGTAATGGGTTCAGATTGAAGGAGGGGAAATTTAGGCTAGATATTAGGAAAATGTTTTTCCCTGTGAGGGTGGTGAGACACTGGCACAGGTTGCCCAGAGAAGCAGTGGCTGCCCCAACCCTGGCAGTGTTCACAGCCAGGTTGGATGAGCCTTGAGCAACCTGCTCTGGTGGGAGATGTCCCTGCCCAGGGCAGGGAGTTGGGACTAGATGATCTGTAAGGTCCATTCCAACCCGTAAAATTCCATGTTCTATGATTCTATGAATTTTCCTGCTCATAAAACATTCAAACTAAATGCCTTGGGGTACCAAGTTAACTTTCCTCCCTGTCTGGCAGTGGGTGCTGCCCAGGTGGCACACAGGGAAATCTGCAGTCTCACAAAGCAGGTGGAAGCACACTTGAAGGAAGGATATATTTGTAACTCCAGCCAATGCACTGTTGGCACCTTTGCATTCAGCTTGGCCTGAAAAACTGATTTAGTTGCACAACACAGAAATACAAAAATCTAAAGTTTCAGCTGTTGTTGAAGCTCCTCTGTTAAATGGAAAGAAGACAGATAAGAGAAAGAGAACAGATTCCTCCATATTGTAAGGCACTCTAGCCGAACAGGAACATTTGGTTTGAATTGACAGCAGGGAGGTTTCTTGCTGTTTCACACAGCTGAAGTCCAGAGTAATTTGAATCCTCTCCTGAGTTCCTGAAGGATAGACTGACTGGTAGCTGCAAACTGTAGTTTGCTGCTCTAGTGGCAAACATGAACTCTTTGGTTTGTGTTGTGTTTCTTCAAACCAATGAGTATGTTGAAGTCTGAGAGCTCATGGGGATATGACAAGGGGCAGTTGTGGCAAAAGAGACTGGTTTCTGCTCTGAGACAGGTTGCATGCAGACACTCACTGTAGTGATCAGAGAGGATTGGGCAGAGTTTGCAGTCACTCAAAGGCATCAATTTCATGAAGCCCATGAATGGAGCAGGCATACAGTAGCTGTGGAGAATAATTTTTACTCTTTTCTCTCTGGCTTAGGTGTTCCTATTTCACAAGTGTCTAGTTTTTATTCAAATGGATGTTAGTCTTATTTTATTATTATTATTATTATTTTAAAGCCTGTCAAACATTTGGAGGGGAAGCCACTATAAGGGAAAAGTGTTGGCAGGACCATGTCAACATTCTGCTCTTTATCCTTTGTGTATGTGCATTTTTAGCACAGCCACCCTGTACCCTACCAAAAAATACAAGCTATGAAGAACTCTTTCTTTTCACCACATTACAGAGTATTAATTGCTAGGCAGGTCTGTGCTTAAAGGCAAGTGGCTTCAGGAGCAACTCACCCTTGTTGTGAAGCTCCACAGGCTTTAGGAATATACAGATGCCATGCCATGTTTCAGGAGTATCCAGATGGGCACTCAGTAACCAAAATACTTCAAATGGGTGACATTTTTAGAACCCTTGGGCACAATCTCATTTTCTCTGCCAATGGACACTAACATGCCCTAAGTTCTGGTTTCTGTGTACTGGTATCAGTGGGACAATGCCAGGTGTGCTCCACTCAAAGGAGTATCTGAAAGTCTATGAAATAGCTTCAGTTATTTACTTTGTGCTGTAGTGTCTTTAGACAGAAGACAGTCCTCCCTTCTCTCTTTTTTAATGTGAAACTTGTCACTCACACAGAATGGATCCTGTAAATGGCTCGTTTGCAAGCTCTACTGGTAAAATGTGCTGTTTCCACTTATATGACTAGCACTTCCTCAGGCATATAATTCCAGGCATAAGAACTTTTTGGCACAATAAAACTTAATTTTTTATTAAAATTTCCAACAATCACAACTGCTACTGCCAATTTCTATCACTTGGAAACTGAGCTACTCAACCATAATATTTTCACATAAATGCATTGGCTTAGGATGTTTCTCCCTTGGGTTAGGCAAGCTGAATATAAATTCTAGTAAGGGTATTGAAGGAAAAGAAGTTTAGAAGAATGTTTAAAGTTAATTTGAGATGAAGTCTGAACCTCATTTTTGAGGAGGTGAAAAATTTCTGAAAGGATTTTGTTTCACTTCTGCCTGTTAGATTGGCAGAGTAACTAAATATTAGGTGTTTGTTGTTATCCTCTATTTGCCACCAAGCTGAATCTTTGGATTGCAGCCTCTTCTGAGTTATTGTGTTGGAAAGAGTCAGCTGCTGTATAATGGACATCTGGGTAAAGCTCAAGGATTTTACCTGGTAAGGAGATGCTAGCTGATGCTTTGAGCACTCTACATGATAGGTGAGGCTGTTTGGATTTTGTTATTTTCAAAATTTTACTATTGATAGATTTTTGGTAATGTGAATGAGGTGAACCTTCTTTTTCTCTGCTGTTTCTGGGCAAAAGTTACTTTAAACCTCTGTGTGGAAATGGAGAGGGGAGGCAAAGGGAAATATAATTTCTTTTTTCTTTACTTTAACCTCTGTGTGCCAGATTGCTCCCATCTCTCCATCTGTAACTAGACTTATTTGTGGGCAGGTAAACAGTTAATTTCACTGCTACAGATTGTCCCTGGGATTTAAAGCCACTGTGCTAGGAGTTGGATATTTACTTATACAGAACTCCTATAATCAGTGGATGCAAGAACTAACTCTTGCAGTGACATTTGCATTTGCTTCGTATTTTGAAGGCTCTCTCAGTGATTGAGAAGCTGAGATTCCAATGCCTCATTAAAATAAATTAAAGAAAATTTAAAAGGATTACTCATCTAGACGTGCGTAACCATGTCTGTACTGTCATATTAGTGGTTTCTTTGGGTTATGACATACATCAATGAGCTGGACTCAGTTTAGTTATCACTTTATGAGCTGGTCAAGGCCAAATCCTCTCAGGTCCCATCAAGCAAAAGTTAGTAGTAAACTGTGACTAATTAGGTCATCAGTCATGTTTCTTCATGGCCAATAGTATTTCCACTTTTTGGCCTAACCTGTGATATGGGGCTGTCCTTTGTGAGATGTCCAGAAAAAAAGAAAGTATTTCCAGAAGACTAGATTCTGTATAAGTGTCTGATGAATTTCCTTGGAGCCACAGCTTGATGTGATGAATGATTGTGTCTGCTAGCTAACCAATTAACTGCAGGATGAAATTATTGGGGACCTTGAAAATGGAACTGAGAAATCCAGGGTAGCCATGTGGTATCTGGTGTAATTTAGATGTGTCTTACCCTTACCATTTGTCAGTATTGCTGGGTTTGACCCTTTTTTGCTTTGTGTGTGTGGTGGGAGGAGTGAGAGAGGGGGAAGTGTCTTGTATACACTGAAATACTGAATGCATTTCAGTTGCTGACAAGGCTTGTTGGAGTGCCATTGTCTGGCAGAAAATCCAGTGTCTAAAAAACCTACTTTTTCCATGTGAAAGTCTGAAATATTGTCAAAACACAGCAGGAAACCCAAATTGCAGTATATTGTTTTAGGTCAGTTTGGTGCCCATCAGAATTTAGTTGAATGGATTGCAAACATTTAGTTTTAAAATAACTTGCTATACCTGCATTTTCCAAGCAGCACATTTCCCTCTGAGGCCTGAAATTCAAGCTCCCTTTGTCTCCTGAAGTCTGAACTGACCAGAGGGCTATTTCTGATACAAAATAAGTTTGCCCTTTAACCAGCCTGGTTAGTCTTGTATAACCTATCATGGAGTTACACAACTGGAATTTATTATGAGTGGTATAGAAAGCCTAACATAAATAGGATATGAACTGGAACATCTCTATGGCAATGGAAAATTCATTTTAATGTTGAAATTAATTAATTTAAAGTGTTTTATATCAGCTCAATAGAAATTCATTTTAATGTTGAAATGAATTCATTTAAAGTGTTTTATATCAGCTCAATAGATTTAAATGAGATGCTTTAGTTTAAAATTTACAGAAATATTGAATACTGATAGTGATAGAAATGCAAGTAAAACTGTCCTTAGCCTCCAGAAACTGTCTAGGCAAAATTTTAATTTTTTCTGGGTTTTTTTGGCATCCCAGATCACCTTTAAAAGTGGGGGATAAAAGAAATAGGTAAGCTTTATCTGACATAAGCAGCAATCTCCTCAAGTTATACTGATGTAAAATTGAAATATCAGAGCTTCTCAATGCAGAAAGTGAGTTGACAATGGATGTTAACAATTTTTTACAATATGGTTAGCACAGCTGTGTTGTAGGGACACAGCTGAGGTTTTTCTTTCAGCCAACAACCTGCCACTTGCCATGTAACCTCTGATGCAATTCCTGTTCCTCTATTGTACACGTGCTTAGTAGTCAGCAGTGCAGCCACAAACTGCATTTTTAGATGACGAGAACACATGGAGTCAACCCAGGAAGTAACCTGAATTATCTCATTAAGTCGTTTCAGATAAAAATTAATTACATGTGGTCAAGTCAAAGCAGTAATTTTTGTAAGGAAAACATAGCTGGATAAGATGGAGATGAACTGTTAGTTTGTAAGCACTTCTGTTCTATGTTTATTTCCACATAGATGTTCTCATATTGATACAGCAATCTGGAGACCTTCCTGAAAAAAGGACAAAAGAGTTATCTCTCTAATCATGTTGTGGAAATTGAACATCATCTCGTTCCTCTCATCTTTTGTCTTTTAGCACAATTCCCTCAGTTCATTCATTTTTGCATTAAAGCTCAATTGCTTTAGTAACATAATATTGGTGTCCAACTGCCAAAGCAAATGTAAGGCACAGATTTTCATTAGTTAGAGCTCTGGAACCTTTTATTTGATTAACTATTCTAAAGCAACACAAGAGTTGTGTGAGAAAAACTTTGCATGCTCCTTTTACTGCATGTGCTTACTAGAGGAGCTTGGGGGTTATTTATATATTGTGGTAAAAAATTGCATTAGCACTTGCTGCCTCAGCAGACTTCTTGGGCTTTGCTAAAATTCTCCTCTGATTATCTGTTGGCCCTACACAGTAAAATGTAATGAAGGGCTTTGGGAACATTTCAACACCTCAATTATCAGTTTTATACAAAGAGCTATCAGTGGGCAGGGTGCTTGCCCATTGCTTTGGAAAGACTGTGGCTTTTGTTCACACAGTAATGATAGGCAATTCACAGATAGCCAACAATACAAAATCATAACATTAGCCTGGAGTTGGGCAGATATATTACCACTGCCAGAAAGAATAATTTTGATGAACTGTTAAAGTCATTATTCAGTTCCATTACTCTGTCATAACATCCATTCAGCCTGTGTCTAGGTTATGTTAGGTTTGTTGTTATAGCTTCTGTAGTGGAAGTCAGCTGCGGTGTAACCTTTGTCAATAAAAGACCAACACAAACAGTTGGGTTTTGTATGTTATTAACCATGTTGTCATGGACTTTTTGTTTTCCTCTCTGGTGGCTGCTGAGGTCAGACGTCAGTCTCAGGGCAAACAGAGAAACACTATGATGGTGTAGAGATTACCTCATTAAATGACTATGTGCTATATTAATAGTGGCTTTGCCAATGTTACTTTAGGTAAAGCTTTGCTTTTTCTGTCCTAGTCATAACACTGAAACACTTCCTGTTAATTATGAGCTTCCATCGATGGTGCCTGCAGAAGAGACAACGTGGACGTGCCACTAAGCCCATTTCCTGCTTCTTGTTTGTTGTAGGTAATAAATCGGAGTTAGGATGATAGTGGAATGATGGTGTTTGCTAGGACAGAGGAAGGGAAATAGGAACAAGTCAACTGTTTCTCTTTTCCTGCCTCTTCCCACCTTTTGAAAGGGTTAGGCTGAGAAGTGGTGAGCTAACTTAAGTAACATGGTGTTATCCTTGACCACACCCTTCCCATGGAAAACCCTCTGTCAGTGCTGCAGAAATCCTTCTTTCAGCACTGCAGTTTGCACAGCCTTCACCCTTGTGTCCTGGGATGACCTCTCAAAGGCAGAACACATGCCCTGGTGACCACAAGGCTCTCTTACTATAATTTTTTCTTAGCTGGGCTTACATCTTGGCTCCACCACTGTGCTGGAGAGAGCTGAGTACACACACCTACCTCACTGGGGTGAATAGCTGTCATCAAATTACCCCTCTGCCTTCTTTATGTTGTCTCCCTGAAAAAAAAAAAAGCTAGTGATTTGATTTTAAAATTGACCTTTAAGAAAAATCTTTAGCACCGAGAGATGTTTTAAGATATCCAAGACCTGCTTTTTTAGAATTTTGAGATGACACTCATTTTAAGTGTTTGAGTCTCGTAGCTCTGATTGGCAGGGTAAAACTTGCTATAAGTGAAGTGATTCTTGAGATGGAGAATTTATTCCCCTTGGGCAGCTGCCTCAGAAGATCCTTTAAGAAAACAATTCTGAAAATACTTTTTGGTTGTTTTTTTTTTTTTTAACAGTTATTTGCAAAGTCTGAATCTTGTATAATTTTCTGCCCTTATAGTAAGAGTTGTCTATGTAGCTTTTATTATGTTGTTGCACTTTTATAGTCTGTTAACCTTCATTGCAATTTAACTGGGTAGGTCTCCTCACTGGAGATGGAAAGATTGGTTAAGAAAGACATTCCAGACATGAAATGATTTAGCTTTGTAAAAGTCCTGTTGTCACATTATGTCTTTTGAAAGGATCACTTGCCAAAAGAATACATTCCCTTGCTTGACCTGGAGACACTCAGAAACCAATTTTGTTTACAACTTAAACAAAAGAACAAGAAAAAAATGAAGTTTTCAGAGACCAATTTTGTCTACAGCTTTAACAAAAGAACAAGAAAAAAATGAAGTTGCAAAAACAAAGGTTTATATTGTAACTTATCCTCTTGCCAGACTGTTTAAAAATTATACTGTCATAATATTGTTAGTTTTAATTGTTCTTTATAATTACCCTTTGGCAGTTTGAGAGCAATGTTTATTGAACTCTGTTTACCTTCCACGTTTTGTCCTGGGTTATTTGTTCTTGTGTTGGTCATACAAGTTGCAACATGCAGGCATTTCAAAATAATTTCTTCCTAATAACAAGGTCTTCATTTCATAAAAATTGTGAAGCATTGCATTTATTAAGAAGTACAAGAAAAGACACCATTTTAAACCCTCATCCTGCAAGTCCTCACAGCAACAAAAAAATATTTGCGTGTTTCTGCTCTCAAGTATTATCCAAACATGACAATTCTGTATGCTCTCAGAATAAACACAGAATCCTTCCTTTCACTCCAAAATTCATTGTTATTTGGATTTTATGGAGAACTCTGCTTGTTGTTTGAAGCAACATGAGCCATTCTGTCTTATGGCATGAGGCAGTGAAGTGCAGTCCCTTATTTGAGACAGGAGTGTGGATAATGGTCTTACAACACAGTGTGCAGATATTGGATGTGATAGATCTACTGCATTGTGCATTGCACAGCTCAATCCCACGTGGAGAGAGTCCACATGTGTGATAGTTCATGTCTTCGTGTTTGTGCACGTGCTCTGGTTGTGCCTACATTCTCCCTAAGTATTTAAAGATAGTGTTTTGTGAGAAGGGGAAAGGAGGATTAATTTTATCACTAATTAAAAAATGAACAAGGCTCTTTTATTTCTGTTTTTGCCTGTCTGTATATTGCTGCCAAGGCCCAATAAGTGAAATCAAGTCCATATGTTTTTTTAAAATTCTGACCATAATGAAAGAAAAGGATGTTTTGATAAATTGCCCTCACCAAGGAGAGTCTGAAAACTATTTTTGCTGTTTGTGTTGTCTTTAATTTTGAACTGAACTTTGCTTGCATTTCAGTTCCTCATTTGATCCTTAAACTCCCAAATAAGGTAAGCCTTGAAAGCCTTGAATTATAGCAATACTGTAGGGAACCCAGAGATAATCTCTTTTCAAAAAATCCACCATCTATAAACTTATGACAAAGGAGTTAAGCTTTTGGTTTAGATCCAGGATGCATTTTGTAAGGAAGTTCTGAACTCCACATAGCAGATTCAATTTGAAAATAAAATTCCTTGCCTTTCCAACTTTCTTATTTCCCTTTCATGTTCTACTTCACTGCAACAATATTTACATCCTTTATTTTGTTTTTAAGGATTTGTGTAGGTATATGTGACTCAAATGGAACTTGAAACATGATTCCATCCCATGGTATTCTCTGCTTGGAAGCTGCACTCCATTATTGTATTATAACTGTACAGTGGCACCAAGTATGGTTCAGTTTAGCTGCTGTAGTTAGGAGGGCATTGTTGAAGAGTAATTGGTGGTTTAAGTCAGAACACTAAAAACACTATTTGCTTTCCTTTTTTAACCTGACTTCTGTGTCATTTAAAACAGGAATTGACTGTCTTGGTGATGTTGTGGTTGCATGATGTATCCTTCAAATAATAATTCTCTTCTGGTGCATTCACTATAATCTTTGCCTTTTAGCATATATAATAAATTTGCTTCCAATGTCTTTTCTAGCTGGGCATAGCATAGTCTGCTGAAGATCTGTGAAATAAAATGAGTCCTTTCTCAGCCTGGAAGCTAAAATGGGATGCACCATAGTTTGATAAAACAATTTTTTGTATACCTGGAGGAGCAGAGGGAAGGACCAGGAGCTTCTGACACATGCACCTGCAGCCTATAGATTGCTCTGCATTCTGGGGATATGAAAAGTAATTCAATGTACATCCTGCTAAATTTTCATATAGGAGAGTTACAGGATGGGGAGAGTTGGAACCTCCTATTTATTACAGCTGGAAAAGTGTGTCAGAGGTACAAACTTTAGGCTTAGTGTGGCTTTGGGCACACTAGACACCTCTTAAAATGTCTTAACAGTGCTTTTGGCCATGGCAGCAAAGGGAACAGTTCTAGTTAAACAAGATGATGGTGTCTAAACTCATTTAAGCTGCTGTTTTGTCAGAATATAACAGTTCAAAAGCTGCCACTCCATCTGGGAAGGGAGGCCTCTGCCTGCCCACAGTCCATATCTATGAATCCACATCTTACATGTTCTGGCTGTGCACTAGGCAGGACAACTGCCCTGGCAACTGTCAGGGACTAAATGCCTCCCCAGATGCAGAAAGAATGTCAGCAGCCACTGAGATACTGCTCTGCACCCCTACAGAGATCTGGCTGTTGAGGATGGAAGTGGTGGCAAGAAGAAGCTGCATCCTATTCCTATCTAGGTGTCTCTCTTGGTTTTCTAAACTGGCTTCTCATGTAGCAGGGACAGGTGAGATAGGAGGATGAGGAAGAAGGAGAAGAAAAGGAACTAGATGGTAATGGGGGAAATACAAAGGGCTTCCCCCACTGGAAGAGGTTAAATAGGGAGCCAAGAAGTGCATGATTTGAGGAGACCAGAGCCTTGAGACATTGAGAAGGGCTGTGAGATAGAGGGAGTCTGGGCTTGGAGGAGGTGAAATAGTGGAGGTTAGTGCACTTGCAGTCAGTGGACATAAGGCACTGGTGGGCAATGCTGGGTAGGAAAAATCTTAGGATTCAAATATTCTGCTACAGGGGTCAACCAAGGGGAAAACAGAGGAGGAAACCTGAGTGAGAAAATAGTTTTGTTGTCATTGGTTTGGGTTTCGTTTGATTGATTTTCTTATTGTTTTAGGGTTGGGTTTTTTATTTGAGGCAGAACTTCTATAACTGAAAAAGTTAAATTGCTGTAGAAACAACAATGAACGTTGTAGTAGGGACATCTGAGACTCAGGTGTGTTTGGTAGGAAAATGAGTAATATCATACTAGCAGCAAGTCCCAAACTTCCTTGCTTTCATAGAGCACCTTTCAGCTGGGAATCAGAAAGTGCTGTATAAACATAAACATATATGGATAAAGGAAGCCTGACCCATGGGAATGTTTTGATTTTTTCCTGAGATCACACATTGAGGCTTGGTGAAAGAGTCAGGAAGAGTGTCAAACTTTCCTAATTTGTAGTGCTTTGTTCTTGCAAACAGGCAGAATCTCCTGCAGGCTGCGTGCGTGCTGATTGCACTTGCTGACATTTGCATGGACACATGAGAGGGAATAAAAATAGAATTAAATCTCTGATAAATCTCTATTTGTTAACATATTGTCTGTGAGTAGTGAAGCTAATGAAGGTTGGTTTCCTATGGATTAGAGTTTCTTGGTTGTATTCTCTGATGTCCAGTAAAATCTAACTTCCAATTGAAGCTTTTCCCACAGCTGGGATATTTACAGAGCCTCTTGTGTGCCTCGATTCTCTAGTTCCTAATAAAAAAGGAGCTTATATTTCAGTCTTTCCTGTTCATGGGGCACCACTAATGGGGGCTGCTTTTCTTATCTTCTTTGCTTCTTCTATTTTCATGAAGTTTATTCGAACGAAACATAATTGTGATCATTACTGATCTGTCAAATTGGTTATAAAAGTTCATCTCAGATACACTTTTGGAAAGCCAAAAAAGATGCAAAATTATGCAGAGTGTATGATCACTTTAATTTTCTTAGGACACAGGGCTAAACCTTTTCAAACATCATATTCTTTTCTTTCTAAGTAAAACACCAATAAGCACTGATATTTACTTGGTGGTAAATAAAATGATGATAATACCTTAAGAGGATAATATTGGTTGCCATCAAAGCCATAAAAAATGATTAGTCTGACTGATGATAATGGATGCAAGTGCCTCAGGACCTCTAAGGAGAAGAGCAAATCCAGTCCCAGCAGGGTCTGTGAAGATAGGCAGAAAAACTGAGTTGATATTATCCAGAAGTAAAAGCAATTGAAGAGACAATTACTTGTAAAAGGTGGTTGTTTAAACATTTAACCACTGTTAGCATTTAGAGTAAGTGCTCTAGCTATCCATCTGTGAACAAATAACAATGTCTCTCAGCCATTAACTACAAACCCTTAGGACCAATTCCATTTTTCCTCTCTTGAAATCACTTATTTTTGACAAAATAGCAGTTATAATGTGGGTTGTAAATTGCACTTGGTTAAAAAAAAATTAAACTGCAATTTAGCACAGCCAATGAAAACACTTGTTTCACAAGTTTGAACTTTCCCATGGCAATGCTGGAGCAGCCCTTCTGATCTCTCTGTGTGTATTCAAAGGAAACATCTTTACAATACAGATGCTTGGGAAAACATACTGGAACGTAGACGTTGCTTCTCAGGATCACAGAAACAACAAAATTTCTGATGTTTGTTTGTAATTAAGGGGTTTAAAAAATTGACCAGCTGATTTTGTTTTGGGTTTGGTTTGTTTGTGCTTTTCATGCTAAGGATGTCATTTTTTTTCAAAACAGGGGTAGGCATAAACAAATCTTTGTACACCAGAAGTAAAATAAAGATGTGAGCTTGACATTTGCAATGGCAGGGGATAATTGACCAGTTTGTTTTGGGTTTGGTTTGTTTGTGCTTTTCATGCTAAGGATGTCATTTTTTTTCAAAACAGGGGTAGGCATAAACAAATCTTTGTACACCAGAAGTAAAATAAAGATGTGAGCTTGACATTTGCAATGGCAGGGGATGTGGCTGCTGCTAAGGCACTGCTGGGTCTGAGCCAGTTAGATCAATGTCACCTCCCACAGGGCATGTATGAGGAGCTTTTGTTTGTGCTTTTCATGCTAAGGATGTCATTTTTTTTCAAAACAGGGGTAGGCATAAACAAATCTTTGTACACCAGAAGTAAAATAAAGATGTGAGCTTGACATTTGCAATGGCAGGGGATGTGGCTGCTGCTAAGGCACTGCTGGGTCTGAGCCAGTTAGATCAATGTCACCTCCCACAGGGCATGTATGAGGAGCTCCAAAGAGGCAGTGGAGGAAACTTCTATCCACTTGGTGCTTAGGTGTCATGGTTTAACCCCAGCAGCAGCCAAGAACGACACAGCCTCTCACTCACTCCCCCACCAACGGGATGGGGGAGAGAATTAGAAGGGTAAAAGCTGCAAAAACTCATGGGTTGAGATAAAGACAGTTTAATAGAGAAAGCAAAAGCTGCACACACAAGCAAAGCAAAACAAGGAATTAATTCACTGCTTCCCACAGACAGGAGGTGTTCAGCATCTCCAGGAGAGCAGGGCCCATCACGCGTAACGGTTCCTTGGGAAGACAAACACCATCACTCCAGATGTTCCCCTTCCTCCTTCTTCCTCCCACCTTATATACTGAGCATGATGTCCTATGGTATGGAATATCCCTTTGGTCAGTTTGGGTCACCTGTCCCAGCTGTGTCTCCTCCCAGTCTCCCATGCATCCCCAACTTCCTTGCCAGTGTGGCAGTACAGAAAGCAGCAAAGGCCTTGGCTCTGTGTGAGCTCTGCTCAGCAACAACAAAAACATTTCTGCATTATCAACTCTGTGTTCAGCACAAAACCCAAACATAGCCCCATACTAGCCTCTGTGAAGAAAATTAACTCTACTTCAGCTCAAACCAGCACATTAGGTGATACGTCAGTACTCAAGACATGACCAATTCATAAAAATTCTACTCTTGCATCTGTGCTGGAAATGATTTTGTGTCTTTCCATTGTAAAACTTTCCCTTCCGAGATGGATGGATATAACTTAGCAAAGAACAGGTGTCTTACCCCATAGGGCTCAGGCACTGTTGGATCCCATATCTGCAGTCACTGAGCTGCAGTGGCTCTGCTGTGTGGATGATAATCCACTTCACATGCATCTAAGCACCAATCTGTCCTCTGTATGGTGGGAACTGACAGGGAACCAAGCTTTCCTGTGGTATTCTAGCCACACTAGTACAACTAACTGGCACAAGTACCAATCTGACCATTTTCAGAGCTTGCTGGAACACTGGCATCAACTCTTCTACCAGAATCAAATGGCTTTAAGTCATTTTATGAACTTGTGAGAATCAGCAGGTGTCTGAAGAAGGTGTTTGTCATACAGGAAAGCATAGTAATCAGTTCAAAAATATCCCATTCATTATCAAGTGAGCTGCTAAGTTCAGCCCCTGTGACAAATGACTGGATACTGTCTGTCAAAGGTGATCAAATGTCTCCAGAATGTTTTGGGCATTTCTTTGAAATATCCTGTTAGGGCTGAGTGCCTAAAGTTTGGTTGCTGTGGTAACTAAATTAATCACCTATGCAAGGTGATATGAATGTACAGTCTAAAGTTTATTTTTTGTGTTTCAGTCTTGAATTATGATTGCCATATCATGGTTTTTTGGCTTGTTGGGCTGCTGAGATTCCTCACGGGCCAATAATTCAGACCTGTCTTTTGCAAGGGCTCAGGACTGTCCTGCTAAAATTCCCAACACTTCCAGTAAACTGCATTCAGCATTGGTGAATAAAACCTCTGGACTTACATACTGTTTTCCTTCTGCTCTGTCCTCGTTGTGGATTCTCATTGAGTTCAGTGTTAAGACTTCCTTGGGAGAAGTCATACTGAAGTCACATAGCACACACATCCTAATGGCAATCTTGGAACAAAACCTAACTAAACTTTTAGCCTTCTTCTTACATGTTGTGTGGCTGGTTAAAACCTAACTAAACTTCTAGCCTTCTTCTTACATATTGTGTGGCTGGTCTTGATATTAGATCTGTGTCTCTGGTAAGACAAAAGTTTTATACCACCTTAAGTGAATCATAAAGGCCTTTTTCCTGGTAAGACAAAAATTTTATACTACCTTAAGTGAATCATAAAGGCCTTTTTTTGCCAAAGAGTGTGATCTTTGTCAAAATGTCAAAGCAAGTTACAGCTATGGCACAAAGCAGTAATTTAGTAAAAAGAGTGTGATCTTTGTCTGTCAAAATGTCAAAGCAAGTTATAGCTATGGCACAAAGCAGTAATTTAGTATAGTACCTTAATCACAGTTAAATACTGTGGTTTGACATCTTGCTAGACCCTGATGCTGACATCAGAAATATGACCAGTCATGACTAGACTAATGAAGTTGAATGCACTGATTTCCACTGCCAAGTTCATCCCAGGGAGAATCCTCACATAATCTCACATTTGAAGAAGAATGCACTTGCAGTAATGAATTGCTCTTTGAGATAATGTAATCAAAATGCATCTTCAATGTGGTTTTTGGTAGAGTTTAGGAATAGAGACATAGACTTATAACTCAGAGAGTTATGATGGAAATGTGCAAAATGTCTTTTGGACCTTTTTACAGGGATAAGAAGGTATATGCATGATCCCTGTTATATGGTATACTCATGTTCTATATAGTCCCTGTTATATGTTATATAGGTATATGCATGATCCATATGCTGTGACTTCCCTGTTTCAAAGGCAACAAATCCTGTATAAAAATGGTGTCTTGATTTTTGTTGCTCTTGATTGGGTGCCTGATTTATAATTCTCTGGGAAATATATGGTGTTCAGAACTCAATAGAAAAGATTAATTCCTAAGAAAATTGCATATGCTGTAGGGGACAGCAAGGAAGTTTGATTCCCCAGAAAACTTATTTAGATAGGACCAGAAAGATTACAGTGTTCTTTGCTTTTTTGCTTCTGGGGTAAGGAACCATTCCTGAAGACAAATTATGCTTTAACCATTCATCACAGCCAGTTCTTGCTTAATCAAATTAACTGTCAGTTTATGATATGTTGGGGTTTTTTTAATATTGTGACAGAAACCATTGTTTATTTAAACAAAAAGAAGCAAATCTGTCATGGACTAGCTAAAGAGACTGAAATGTCTGACTCAAACAGCTGTCCACAGGCATGTGTCTTGTTCAAATCCCAGCTGCTTCCACTAATTCTCTTGCCAGCACACCTCCACAGCAACAGCCTAATCGTGGCTTGTAAGAGCAGCTATCCATGTAAATTGATAAAAACATTACTAGACCACTCTCTTCCAGTAATAGTTCAGTTGAAAAGTTCCAGCTGCCAGAGGCAAAAATATTCTGATTAAGACAATGTGGTGTTTTTCTAGTTCCCCTCACTTAGCAGTTAAGGGTATGTTGCCTTTAGCAATATTTGCCTTTGTTCAAGGCCTCCTGACCTGAGGGATCTGTTTTATAGTGCACTCATGACCTCTCATTACTACGTATACAAAACAAGACATGGATGGGATGATAGAAACACATCTGTTCAGTGAAAAAGCTAAAGGACATCTATCTGAAGACATGTGTCCTAAAAATAAGCCAACATTAATGAAAGGGACTGAAGATCTGCTAAAGTGAAGTTGGAAGTGAGTCTGGGATCTCTTGCTCTGCAGTTTTAGTTTTATATTCATAACAGTACACTGGCAGTTCCTTTTCTGAGGAATGCAAAAGCCTCGTTGTTGTATCTGTTTATACAGTTGCTGTTCATAATAAAGAGTTATGTCAGTCCTCAATTACTTTGGAAAATCCTATACCTTACTGTTCACACCCCTCGAATACATTCATATTTCCAGAGATCTCTATATGATACCCACATACCCCTGTGTCAAACAAAGCTGTATTTAAGCAGAGTAACATTTTTACTGAGCTAATTTCACAGAATTGTTGCATTAAAAAATAGGCTTCTGAGAAAGTCAATTTAAATGTAATGAGCTTTCAGTCCAGGTAGTGTCTGTATCCAGTGATACCATCAGAGTAACCTCATGGGTTGTAGCATCTGGGTTTCATGGCTGTGGTACAAATATCACTGAATATCACGTTTTTATAGCATGCATGTGTGTTGTCTGTCCTGGTAGTAACTTAAACTGCATTAGGTATGTAATGGCCAGTTTTACTGCTGACTAGCAGTTGTTCAGGACACTAAGAGAAATCCCAGTGTATGTAGGGCCAGGCATTTCTTGGAGGTGCACAACAGAAATCCAAGACACTGCAGACACATCTTGCAGCCAAGGGAGCTTGCAAATATTTGGAAGGAGAAGGTTCTTCACATGAGGGTGATTAAGGACTGGGACAGGTGTCTGAAGAAGGTGTGTAATCTCCATCCCTAGAGATAGCCATATCTCAAGTGTGCAAGGCCCTGAGCCCCTTGATGTAATCAGAATGAGAAGTGGGATTGGGAAATCTGGTCTAGAAGTTTCATCTCTTCCAGCCTTCAGGGTGATTCTGCACTCAGTGAGGCTGTTTGCTCACCCTTTGGGCAAATGTGTGGCAGGTATAGGTTGCCCAATGAAAACTGGCCATATGGTGCTCAAGGCCAGCTTGGATAGGATTCTGAGCAACCTGGGCTAGTGGAAGATGTCCCTGCCCACAGCAGTGGGGTTGGAATGAGATGAGCTTTAAGTTCCCTTCCAACCCAAACCATTCTATGATTCTAATCTAGAGGACTCGCTCTGTTTTGATGATGGAATCACACTTTTAACACACTGTTAACAGAAGGTACATCCTTGTAGATAACAATGATACAAACCTCTAGAAGTAACATGTTGTTTACATAATGTTTTTTTGAAAACTGCTTTCCAGCAGGGAGACTGGAGATTCTTATCATACTTCTAGGCACAAGAAACCTCCAAATACTTCACATTCCATTCCCTAGAAAACCTCCAGTCTATGAAAACTAGATGCATTGGGAGTTGTATTGCCAGACTGTCTTTGATAAAGAGAAAAAAAAATTGAAGAGAAGGCACTGAATTGTGACTCTCATCAGGAAAAATGATTTTTCATTAAGGGCATGGTGACACTAAAGGCATTAAACCCCCATGCAATAATTGACAAAATGCTGAACTGTCAAAGACTGAGATATTAAACATTTCAGCTTCTTAAATGCATAACATTTCTCTATGGCTTGGAAACTAACAGTAATATGAGTTAGCTCCTAATGACATAGATAAAGTCATTGAAACATATGGCCAAAACTATTTGGACAGAGGTAACAGTTGGAAGTATTTTTGTGTCCATGTCATGTAGCTAGAGAAAAAAAAAATTCTGCTTGAACTTTTATAGGAAGAAATACATAGTATTTTGACCTCAGTATTTTAATTGTGTAATTCTAAATCATTGGTAAATAAATGGCTCTGACAATTTCATTAAAATACATCTTTAGAGGAGAATTTTAGAATCTAATATTGAGTCTGTCTTACAAGGCTGACCTGACTGTGACATTTGTCATGCTGCAGCTGACAAATTACACGAGATTGGAGATCATCTTAAAGGTGCATATTAAAGTACATAGATGCTGATCAAACTCTTTTTCCAAAATCTGAAACTGGTTAAGCAACTGTGATCATTTTGTTAGAATCTGAAGACTGATTACCTAGGAGAGCAGGGAGGAATATAATAATGATAATTTTCAATATCTAAAAAGGTTCAGGCATTATTGAAGCACAGAAACACTTGTAAGTGCTCCAAGTCTCTCTGAGTGTCTTGCTGTTAATTATTCCTGTCCTGGGGAGATGCTGGTAATACCAAAACAAGTAACCAACTGCTAATAAGCACCATTTTGTCTCCATTCCACATGAACAAAAATCTGGTTTAAACTTCAGAACTGCATTTGTATTTTAGAATAAACCAGGGATGGTTTCTCCAGTGTTTGGGGTTTGTTTGTTTGTTTGTTTTTACATTGAGAATGCAATGCATGGAACTCCTGAGTTCTTCAACAACACAACTGCTAAAGATGAAAAATGTAAGGGAAGTTTGCTTGTTCATGAGATTTTGTAGGAAGATTAGAATATTAATTTCTATCTATAAACCAGATCATTATTAACAGAAATGTAATAGATATGTGGTATGTGTGTGGCTGAGGACACTACCTGGGCCACTAGTAGGTAGCTCATAGAATCATAGAATCAACCAGGTTGGAAAAGACCTCCAGAATCATCGAGTCCAACCCTACCATGGCTATTAGGCCATGGCACTAAGTCACACATCCAGTCTCAGCTTGAAAACCTCCAGGGATGGTGAATCCACCACCTCCCTGAGCAGCACATTCCAATGTCTGATTACTCTCTCTTTTATGAAATAAAGAAATGCAGTAGTTAGCTCAATAGGAGCCATTCAAACTTATTGAGGTGCTTTGGAGTAGGTTTTGCATATTTTGGAAAGTGACTATGTAGCTACTGTGAGCTGGTACCGTGTTTGACCAGGAGAAATTAATGCAACAGAAGTAATGGATGGTTCTGCTGTTGCCATCCTAAGACCACTGTAGTTTCCTTAATGTTCCAGTACCTAGAATATTATCTAGAAGCCAATCAATGTATTTTGAATCATAAAAAATATCCAGTAGAATATTCTTCTTGATTTATCTTTATTTTTGGGGGCAACATGGAGATAATTATCTAAATAGCATATAACATTGCCATGTTAATGTAAAAGCATTTGGGTATGGAATATCAATTAAGTCATATTTCTCTCTCATGCCAGAAGATGTCCATGTAATTAGAACAGTACTACTGCATCCATGTTCTTCTGTGGTAGTTCTTGTATGATAAGCCATCAGTTAAGGCTGGATCTTCTAACAGCACCTGCAGATCAGTTTGTGCTTTTATTGCTGATTCCAAATATTGCAGCCTTTGCAATTAAATGAAAGGAGCAATTGCAAGCTTCCATTTCCACTTGAGCATGTCATATAAAGATGTCATGTAAGGGCCCTGCAGAGATGCTGTCAGCTTGGTAAAAAGGAAATCATTGGATCATTGAGTTCTCAATCTATAAGAAATCTCAGCTGAGCAACTATAAACTCAGGTGTTTCAGAGACTTATAGTTGAGTCAGATTTGGGTGATTTTCTGGGAAGAGCAAAAAGTTCATTGTTGACAGAAGTGTGAAGCTTCTGTCAAGCATTAACTTTCTGCTTTAAAGAAAAGGACAATTAGAACTTTCAACTGACACTATCATGGAGTGGCCAGGAGGATTTTTTTCTAACTATTCAATGGTATATAAATAATAAATGCTTGTTTTGTCCTGAAATTCTCAGAAACTATTGTATAATTTTTGCAAAGTTGGCAAAGTCACAAGGAAGTAAGATCAGGATGTTCTAATTGCAAATATCAGGCAATCTAAAACCTAAATTTTCTATATGTATGCCAGTTTTTATGCCTATCATTTTATGTTTTTTCTCATGATAGACTGGACTATGGATCATAAAAATATATTTCCACAAGAAATAATCTGCTTGGTTATAACTGCAAAGACATTTCTGAAATTTCGACAAATGTTTATATATTACCCTTAATCCAAATACATGTTTTGAAAGACTTTATCCTTAATCCAAATACATGTTTTGAAAGAAACAGCTTAAAATAGCAAAATCATAATATCATAACTCATAAATTAGAACAGTCATAAGGAAATACCATAATCACGAGATTAGCTTCAAGATTTAAGCAAGGTCAGAGACTTAACTCACCAGCTGTACTCTGACTTTTGTTCTGAATTAAATAAGTGAACCTTGTAGGGTAGCACAGAGGCGAATGAGTTTTGTAAATCCGTCTGTAATTTTTATTCCATTCTCATTGTCTGGATGTGCTAGTTTTTTAGCATTTCTGGTTTAGGATAGCAGTTACCACTATATTATATTAGTTCTATTGTACATTTATTATAAACCTGGTTATTGTATAGAAATTTAGATTTTCCATTCTCCACTGTAAAACACTTTTTGTTGTTTTTCTTTCCTCTCGATTTATGTAGCCATTGATAAATTAAAGGAAATAAAATCACTGCAGCAAAAGAATTTAGGAAGAGACTTTCCTTATGCAACATCACTACTGTGCCATTGGCTGTGGCTAATCAAGTGTCGTAAGGTAAATAAAGCTAAGCCTGGTCATTAGCTGGTACAGATTTTTTGGTTGAAACATCCTTTTTTTGAGTTGCACTTCATCCATTACCACAATTGAGATTTAGAAGTTCTCTTTTTCTCTCTCTTTTTCTCTTATTTTCTCATTTTCATTATATAAGTTGCAAGCCACACTAAGTATCACTTTAATGGCTCACTAGGTCAAGTGTCTTATTCCACACTGGTGACCCAAAGTTTATAAGAATTATTTGTTGTCAAACATCCTGAGAATTGCATTATTTCTCCTGTGCATCTCCCAGAGTAATTCAAAATTACCTTCCCCTCAACCCACCAAGCAGACCAGGGCAGCACAGTTGGTTCTTGGCACTAAAAAATCCAGACATCTTTACAAATGTGTTAAGTGTTTTGTAATCCAACTGGCATCTCTTCCATCCAAAAAACAATAAATAAAAAGTTTCACCATCTGAAATGCAGCAGAACACACCTACACTTGGGCTCATTTAGCTTAATGACCTTTAATACGGATGGTTGATTTCTAGTATCTGGTCATATTGGAAAGAAAAGTATTTTGCCTAATATTCAGCACACATGTTTCTAATGGAAGCACATATTATTGCAATCTCACTGCTCTGAAACTTTTTGATCCATAAACCCAGGCTCTTCAGCTATTTCTACTCACCTGCTTATTTAAAGATATATATTATCCTACTCATAACTCAAACTGAAATTGTGGCCTTCACTAAAAGG
>NW_008652003.1:65324-65577 GCF_000695815.1 Acanthisitta chloris
GAGAGGAAAACTCTGAAAATTTATTAGTGGAAATTTGCAAAAGAAAGCTTTATACTCCACTCCCCTGTGCTTTCTAACAAAATCAGTCCTTCCAGTTGGCAATAATTAAAGAACTTGTGGACAGGACAGACTAAAAGAACTGAATGAGACATACTGATCATACTTGGGTCTACCCTGAACTGGTGGACATGCAGGTGAGGCCAGTTCCCATGGCAGGGCAGCACTATGCTCAGCATAAACAGGCCTGAGTTCA
>NW_008652003.1:65607-87215 GCF_000695815.1 Acanthisitta chloris
ATTTTAGGGAAGGGTAAGAATTTGTTCTTAGTATTGCCTTGAATGTTCAGAGGTCACCTAAGTCTTGGCATTTCTGAATTTTGCATGATCCTGGATCTACCAAAATCACAATGTGGTCAGAGCACTCAGTGCTGTAAATGGTGGTAGAAAGTAGGACAGTTTCTACACACAATTTGCTGGGTTGCAAGAGCAGTGTTGGGCCCAGCCCAACTGTGTGGCCAGGATTAGGTAGTCCTGTCCAGCATTACATTGGTCAAAGCACTTTTGGATCAGAGCTGACTTGCACCATAATAGCTGAGAGCAGAATTAACTAATATCTATGGGCACCCCTCAACCCAGCACACACTTTGTTCTCCCATATATTATTTGATCTTCTGCCTTTTCTAGTATTTCATGAGGGTAATTGTTTGTCTCAAGGACTTGAGTTTCAAGATGACACCAGACATGCAGTAAAGTAGTGAGATCTGGAAACAGAAAGAATACTCTATGTCTCAAAAGAATTTAATACTATTTTATTTTGTTACATCTGTACCATTGAAAGGACTCGCTGCTGGGCAACCTTATAAAATCAGTTGTCCAAGCCTAGAGTTAAGGTGTCAAGTCAAATAACAGAGAAATATTGTTACTATTTTTACTATACTATATGTATAATGTGGGTCTCAGGTGAAATCAAAGTCAGATGATCAAGCTGCATCTTTGAAAATGCAGTAAAGTAACCTTTTTGGAAAAGGCAAGACATTTAATTTGATTTAGCATGCATATAGCAAATTAAGTTAGAGAGCCTCAGGGCACATACTTTATTCATTCATCGATACCTCGTGTTTATGACAACATGGAAAATTGGCTTTCAATCAGCTACCTATGGAGCTTTCCTGGCACTTTTGTGTCACAGCTGGAACTCTAAAACTGTAACCTACCATCCTCTGGGAGAGCCAGGTAGCATACTGGCTGCTTGCCTGAGTGAGGAGAGTTGCTTTTGGCCTCCAAGAACCCTTTTTTTTTCTTCATATGAGGAAAACCATCTCCATCTTCAGAACATGGTGATATCCTGAAAAATTCCTGTGTTCCAGAAACAGCTGTGTTTACAGCTGACTACTCGTGAATATGTGGCAGCATCGTTAGCAGTGTGACTGGGAAAGTGCTCTGTATGGAAAAGGGAAAGTAAATTTAACAGAATCTCTGAAAGGGGAAAGCCTTGATTTTTGTGTGTCAGCTAGGAAGTGAGGATGATGTAGGCAGTGCTACTTCAGTTTGGGAAGGACAGGGAAGTAGGTTTGTGGTTTCTTACACCATTTTCTGTGGCAGACTAATAACTTCTCTGACCTCAGGTGGTCACTCTCCATTTTGCACTTATTACAGATAATTATCAAGCCTTTTCTCCACATATAGAAATCCATATTTAACTCTGGTTGTGGCACAGACTGTTAGAGGACTTCTGCCTTATAGGCCTATCAAAGAATTTGAAATCCCTTAGAAGACATTGTCCATTTAGTCCTTAACTTCTTATCAGTGGCATTTCCTGTTAGCCTAAATCCATCCCCAATTAAATCACATACCTCAGCCTTCAGCCTGTTTTAGTTAGGTAGTTTCTACTGCTCAGTGGGCTTTCTTTCTCCCTGCTTTTTGTTTGTTCTTTTTAAAGAAGAATTTTCATATCCAAGAAAGCTTTCACACAAGCCAGATGTAAATCCTGGTTGATGTGGGGTGATGCAGATCTTTATTTCACAGAGCAGAGATTGGAGAGATCCAGAGAAGGGATCCTGCCTTTTCCATACTGTCTTTTGGGCCTGGTGGAAAAAGAATTAACAGCCAGAGAAGAGCAGGTAAAAGGATGTCTCAGGTGCAAAAGGCAGTAGGTTTGTGAAGGGCATGATGTTCCTGTGGAATGAAACCTTAAAGAGAGTAAAAAGATGAGTGTAGTGATCACTTCTTGGCAGCCCCAGCAGTGGTGGCTCCTCAGTTCTTGACTAGAAAGGAAATAATCTCTCCTTCCTTACATATGATTAGTTTCTTGAAAGACTGCTAACAAGGTGACAGGGTCATTCTTTAAACAGAAATTATTCTGTTTGTTTTTCAAGATTTAGCTTTCTGTTCATCTAATTATTGAAAATATCAATGGAAACTTGGAGCTCTCTTGCTTTCTGTGTTTGTGCTTTCCCATCTGATCCAGTTCTGGGAATTCTGAATTGGATCAATATCATTTTATGGGTAAAAGATTCCACTGTCTCAAATCCAGGACTGTTACTCAATGGCAGGATCAGGCAGAAATAGAATTTGCTTCATGTGGGAAAGGTTCAGAAGAGACCTGACAGGCCTTGTGCTATGGGTACATCTAGCTATATTTCCTATTTACATACAGTATCATTTGGAATTCAAAATGTTTCAGGTAAAATGTTATGCCTTTCTGCTTTCTTTAGGCTGCTGGAATACCATCACTCAACTCTCATGGGGGATGATAACACTCTATTAACAATGGCATAGTTTGGAAAGCATATTTCTCTGAGTATGAACAAAGTAAAATAGATACTGTTAATTTTATCTCAAGGGATGCTTGACATTGTCCTGTTAATTAAAAAAGACAAACAACAAACCAAGCAGGGAGAATTCTAATGAAGATTTTGTTAGGTTTTGTTAGGACAGGATTGTCCATCTGCCATTTTCCATATGACCACTATTAGAACACTGGGGTCAAGACACCCTGTTGTTCTTATCTTTCTTCCCTCAGGTTTGAGTGAATGATCTCTTTTGTATCAGGATTTTTTATGAAGGTCTATAATTTCTCAGGAATCTTCTTCTTCATGCTGCTTTTCCTGAATTAAGGTGACTCCTTATGTTTTATCATCAAGAAAAATGTCATTAACATAGCCATATTCTCCCATCCACACAGGTTATTTGTAGATTATTGCATATCTGTTTTCTAAAAACTTTATTTTGAGAAGAGGCTCAGGGGTGACCTCATGGCTCTCTCCAACTCCCTGACAGGGTTGGAGAGAGGTGGGGGATGTCTGTCCTTCCATGGCTGCAGGGAGAGGATTAGAGGGAAAGGCCTTGAGCTGAGACAGGGCAGAATCAGGTTAGATATTAGGAAAATTTCTTTTCCTGTCAGGGTGTTCAGGCAGTGGAATAGATTGTCCAGGGAGGTGGTGGAGTCACCATCCCTAGAAGTCTGGATCTGGTGCTGGAAGAGATGGTTTAGGGTTTAGGAGTTACAGTGGAGTGACAGGTTAATGGTTGATGATTTTAGAAGTCTCTTCCAACCTTGATGGTTCTATGAACTTTTCTCATTTGGTATTTTATTACAATTTTTTCTCCTAGAACTGTAGCCAATCAGAGTTCTGGGATACTGGCCCATATCATTGGGAGTATGGCTGACCTAGGATAGTTTGGTTTGTAATCTGAAGTTGTCTGTATGTTTTTTTCTCAACAGCCTTGTAGTACTGTTATAATATTGCAATTTATTGATTATAATGAATTTATAAGATTGAACTATATTTATGGCAATGAATGAAACATATCCCTGTGATTTATATCATGATAAAGGAATGGGTTGGAATTTCAGATACACATTTGCAATTTCTCTTACCATGGTAATATTCTTAGTCATCTCTTATTCTTACTTTTGGAATTTTCCTAAACTTATAAATCTGAAACTGAATTATTTGCCTTTGATTCCAGAATATGTTATACTTGGAATTTTCCTAAACTTATAAATCTAAAACTAAATTCTTTGCCTTTGATTCCAGAATATGTTATATGAACTGTTTAAAGTTTACCACAGTCAGGCATTTGCTTTCTTTGCATCTTGTGCACAAATATGGTTCCTTGTTTGGGCCTTGAAATATTCAAGTATATATGGATAGGAGGAAGAAATGGGATTTTTTCCCTGGATTTCATGTTTAAGACAGTTGGCAGGTCTGCCTCTCCTCCTCTTAGTATATATGGATAGGAGGAATAAATGGGATTTTTTCCCTGGATTTCACGTTTAAGGCAGTTGGCAGGTCTGCCTCTCCTCCTCTTAAAACATAATATTTACTATCCTAGCATTTCATCCCCAAGGGATGTTTTTATTTAGGAGAGAACCCAATATTACCCTGAGTGAGGACACGTTGAGCCCAAAGCAATTTATTATGCTAACTGTTTTTCTTACTGAATTTCAAATTACAATATTGTTGGCATTTTTCATTGGGGAGAGTGAATGCTAGAGATTTAGTTACAGGTTTTTGTGTGGTTTTTGCCCCTTAGGAAAATTCTGGGCTGAAACAGTCATTGCTTTCATACAGCAAGCCTAATAGGTGTTGCTTTAAAAAAAATCCTCTTAGGTCAGTGTGTCTAAGATGAATTGGTAAATGTTCATAAGAACCTCCATTACCGCAATATGTTTCCTATTTGACTAATGTAGTATGTGTAGATGGACAACTCAACACTTAAAGAAGGCAGACTCTTTAATGTTGAAAGCATTACCATTCACAGTTTGGAAAAAAAAAAAAACCAAGTCAGCCTAACTTTTTGCAAGTTTTGGCTTTCAATAGCAAACATATACTCTTCATAAACACTCTATTTGCACTGCAGGGTGGCTGAGACAGCAATAGTCAGCAGGGATCAGAGCCTCACGCAGCTCAGACTAGTGGCATGCAATTTATGCAGTCTGCTCTGCTGGCTCACTCTGCTTTCTTTATCTCATGTCTTTATTCTGCCTACAAAGATGTACAGTAGGTGGAATCTGTCAGGCATGAAGCCAGCAGGCAATGTGAAAGTGGAGACTGCTGGCGTCAGATTGATTAAGCCTGTGCACGTGTCTGCAGAAAGGAGACATCAGGTTTAATCACTCGGCCTGAATTTCTTTCTGTTCCTTTCTCTTGGAGATAAATGTCTTGTGAAATGTCTTGTGCAGATCACAGTGGGAGCACTCCACTAAAGCAGAAAAGTAATCAAGGATAGAAACTTATTATCTTACCCCTATTGTTTTCTTAATCAACAGAGGTGTGTGAAGTCTTGAAACACCTAAAAATAAGAATTTCTAACATCATTGCCAAACTTTTCCTTATAGAGCATTCATTTGGAATAATAAATGTTACATATGTACTTAACTATTCAATAACAAATTTGTGGAAACATCAGTCTCAGCGTTTCTCAGTTTGTAACTTTGATCTCTGTTTTGTTTACTAGAAAGAGGGAAAGTGTTTTGGTTATAAGCTCTTCTGAGAGCAACTGAATCCATTTTCAAATACATGTATATTTATTTTTATTGGTTTACAAAAGCAGAGTAATTCCCAAGTCTGCAAAGCCTTGATGTTGCAGTCGAAAACACAGTGTATATTCATTGTGCAAACCAACAAGGAGCTGCCAGATACTGAATTTGCTACACATTTTATTGTTTGAAACATTTGGCCAACTTGTTTGAATAGGAATGTGAGGCAGAAAAAAAAAAGATGAAGGAAAGAAAAAGCCTGGAAGAAGAAAAAGAATGTAAATAAAAAAGTGGAGGAAAAATTCACAGTTGATCTGTGATAGAAATTATTAGCACTAATATCTTTCAGCATTGTCCTCAGTAGTTACAGTGCATAGAAGTATTTTTTAGAAGTGATGGCCTATGCTACATGACATAAATTGTTTCCTTTCCATGCAGTAAAAATAATGTACAAACACAGCAGTTGTTCATTATTTCTAATCCCTTGGTTGGGCAGGTATCAGAATACCCTACATTTAGTATTAGAAGTAAGGGAATGAAATATCTTTAAGGAACATTCTAAATTGGACCTTTCAGCCCTCTGCTCTTTCTGAAGTGCTTTTTGCTGTGTTCAGGAATGTGCTATATCATGTCTTCCATGTGTCTGTCCCTGTTTGCTGAGTTTGTGAATCATCTTTTGTTGCTTCTAAGGTTCTGAACTAAATTTCTTTGGAGACTTGAAAGGATATGTAGCTAATTCCAAATAGTTACACTTTAGTATGTTTAGGTCTTTGTTAAGTAGGTGTTGCTACAAGTTACAAGAGACCAGAGACAAAATACAGGCTATGGATACAGCAGTAATAATGGAGTGTTTTACCCAAAGAGGAAGTGTGGGATGAGAACTGAAACAGACAGGCATGTAGGGTTTTAATTTTAACTTGCAGATCCTATTAAGTCACAACTATTTGGCTCAATGCCAAAGGTGGCAAATTAAAGGGATTGGACTGAACTGAAACTCTTTTGGTAACATCTGAGGTTAACTACTGTAACTCTTGTTTATTGGTCTACTAGAAGACAGTTTAGGTACACTTCATTTATTCAAAACTCTGCTGTTGACTCTCAAAGTAGGATGTTTGCCCAAGAGATGAAAACAAAATGCTCAGTACTTGTGGTTCTTGAAGTTCCCATGATGTATTTGCAGAACATGAAGGTGTTAATCCTGATGGCCTGGCCCAACTGCTGCTTGAATACTTGCATTGCAGATTTTCCTTCACCTCTGGTGCAATGGCATTTGGCTCTGAAATTCATAGCCTTAATAACTGTGTAATGTCACTGAGTTTTGTAGAACACTGCATTACTTTGCTGATTGATCTCCACGTGTTCCAGGCTGAGATACTCCAGTTTAGACCTGTAGATGTAGCGTAGCAGCTGTTCTTCCATACTTCCCTTCACCACTGGTGTAAAGCATGGCTCTTCCACTGGGCTGGTCCTCCATTCTTTGAGCTGATCTTCATGTGCAAATTCTAAATCACACATATCCCAACACTGCAAATCCCAGAAACACTATTTCAGTTGTGTGTATATGGACCCTTCAGCCACAGAGAATCTCTCCTCTGCCTGGGTAGTTCTTCCCTGTGTGGGACTTGATGCTGAAGGAGAATTTTCTTCTCTAATAGGCTTGGAATTTATATCCCATTTAGCTAGGCAAATCAGTGTCCTTTGCTTAAAAGGTAGTTGCCATTGAACTCGATTACATGTTTTCAAACCTCCTTGCAAGAATCTGACATAGCAGTGAGTTACATCAGTACATAAGTGGAATAACAGAGAGCAAAGTGCTTTGGCCAAGTGAAAGGGGCAGTTGTGTTGTATTTTATTTTTCACAAGCAACATCTTCAGCAACAAGATGTGATTTTCTTGTTGCTACAGGTACAAGATCAGATACTTCTATGAAATTACAGACTCACAGAATTGGGTTTGAAAAGATCACTGAGGTCATTGAGTCCAAGCTTTGACTGAACACCAGCATGTCAAGTAGACTCAGTGCCACATCCAGTCTTTCCTTAAACACCTCCAGGGTTGGGGACTCCACCATTTACCTGATTGTCTTCCATTTCTCTGCTACATAGCCTAGAAGACAGCCTGAAATAATGACAAATAATCATCAGTTGCAGAAGGAATCTGCCCAATTGTTTGTTCTCCCTTGGGTAAATTAAGCTCTGATTTTAAGGCAAGGCATTATGGTGTTTCAGCTTGGCATTTATAAACCTCCATTTATTTTGAGGTGCAATGCAATAGAAGATGTTACAGTTTAAGCATGGCTGTTTTCATTAGGTAAAACAATCTTCCCCCCTCCCCCACAATTGTTTTTACCACTGACCCAGTGGAATGCAGCTTTTGTGTTTTTATTTTATTTTTATTTTACACTTTAGTGTCTTAACCTCAAAGTGCAAGGCTTGATTGAACAAGACACCACACAGTTTTCATTAGGGAGTTGGGCTACTCTATTTTCTACTACAATGAAAGTAGTTTACAGATGTAACTGAAGGTTTTAGCAGCAGCAGCCAAATGAACATCCACCACAGTAATAATGACAGGTTGGAATGATTAGCAAGAGAACTGTATCATGGAAAGTAACTGGAAAGTGTTTGCATTGAAATGTTAAACACTTTGGGAATTATCCCTGAGTATGTACACACACGTGTATATGGAGATAGCAATTTTTTCCCTGCATAATTGTTAGAAACATTTGCACTTGATGCCAGCTATTTTTAGTTTGTTAGGCACAGTCCAAGGAGAGGAAGTTCTGCGATGTGAACACTGCCTTCTTGCAAACAGTTTTTTGGGAACCAGGTTACTCATAAAGTTGACAAGGATGGGCCCTGGATACACAGCTTTTGGAGGTAAGAGCAGTGCTGTGGAAACTGGGGGTTGAATGAGGTAGAAAGGTTTTTTTTGGTCAGAGAAGCCCATTCAGTAGGGTACTGGATGAAACAACCTGCTTCAGATGCTTCTCTTGGATAGCTTCTGGATGGAGTCCTTGACTTTGTAGGGTGCCTAAAAATTCCATATTTCTCCTGATGGAATCTTCAAATTCTTCTACCTTTTTGCATGTCCTTTATATGCAAGAGTTTATGTATGGCATATGTCCTTCTAATTTTATGTGTTCCTTAGGCCTTCTAAGTGTAACATATTTAGTCCTTCTTCCTGGTTGCTGGTTTTAGCTTTTGCAGTTAGTTCCCTCACTTTATTACAAAAAAAAAAACAACAAACCCCAAGTATTTAAAATGTATTCACTTGGTTTTGAGCAGTTTGTTTAACACATGTTGTTTGAGGAAGGTTAAAATATTCCTCACTTGGGTAGGTTCTCTGAAAATAGGTCCTGCAAAATGTAACTGGTTTTCAAGATTTTAACCAAGATTTTGACTTGTCATGGGCATTCCTTGGTGGGAAAGCTTAAAAATAAGATAAATCTCATAGATCAGGGAGTCATGGCTCCTCCTGTGATGACTTTTTCAGAGATGTGCATTTGCTGTGCTATTTAATACTGCTCTGAGTTTTATAGATTCTGGACAGAACACATACTGTTGTATCTTTAGAAAATAGCATTGTGGTCAAGAGGTTATATCACATGTAGACAGTTTGCTTCTACATTTGTTCCTGTTCCCAGAAAAGTTTTGTAACTTCTTTTTCACATAAAAAAAATTGAAGTTATGACACTGACCAGTTCAGTAGAGTTCTTTAATGCCTGCAGATAAATATGATTATCGTGAGCTAGAACTAGAACTGTAAGCTGTGCACTTTTTAAAGGAAACTAAATGATAGTGGGGTTTTTTTGGCAGTTTAGAATAGAACTATGACTGTAAGGAAAAATAAAAGAAAATTATCTTGAAATATGTTGGCCACAGTGTAAATTATCTGCTCCTTCTGAAGTAGGACAGTAGTTCCATTTACATTACCATATCCCTTTATGTTTTTAACTTGCTTTTGGCTTGTTCACCAGCACATAAGCATTTCAGAGAAAAAGAGGGAAACTCATCAATTTAAAATGGAGCTAATAATACTGAAGCATTAGATGGCCTGCTAGAAATTCAAATATGAATAACCGAAGTGGATGCAAAATAGTATCATAAAATCATGTGATGTGGCAAATGAGCCAGGATTTCTAGAGATTTCTAGTGAACTGCAATTAATCACTGTATCAGAAACTGAAAATGAGGAGCAATATTCTGCTGTTGTAGTCTGGGAAGAGAGCATGTGCTGGCTAGCAGGAACCTTGACCTAGAAAGTTGTGGGATTCCTAGGCCAGCCAAGCACTCATTTTCTAGGAGAGGTGGAACTGTTTGAAATCTGCATTGCCTCAGTTGCCAGTGTGAACAAGGTGTGCTTTTTATTTGTATTTCTTCTGAAAATATTCCTTCCTCTGTCTAGGTTCAAAGGTAGAAGACTGCCACTAAGGTTATAACTCAGAGGGGCACAGTTAGGATCTAGCAGAGGCATTTCTGAGTTTAAAACATGAAAAAAAGAGATTGGTTGGTCAGTGGTAGTGGGTTATTGTATTTTCATTGGCAGCATTCTGGTCTAAATCTATCTCATGCTGCTGTTTACAACACACCTATAATTTATTAGAACAATTATGATTCCAGTCCCTGCCTTCATTTTTGAATCTTATTCTCAGAGCTAGGCTGCTGTGACTGTCACCCTTGGGGCACTCCAGGGGAGATCAAGGACCAAAGTCAACCATATGGAGGCAAAATTATCCTCTCACCACCTGCCTTAGGTGTGGTTCCTTCCAGTGTGAACAGAGACTATGGGAAGAACTCCAATCTCCCAATTTATGGACACAGCACATTTTAACAACAGGAAATCCCCACCCTTTCTGACACGTGCAGTTTTATCCATGCCTGTCACCATACATTCCTGAATCATCTTCTTCCTGAAATCCTTCCCTTAGGATCATGCAGAGTGGGTCATGATGGCATTTTTAAAGACTTTTTCTAAGCTTTGTGAAATCCATGCCCTTTAGTCAGGGATTTACTCAGAGGTGAGGTTTTGTTTTATGTAATTATACCACATTCAAGACTTGAAACAATTGCTTGAAGTTTTATCATGCTCATTAGGAGGCCTCGTGTTTCAAAGATGTTATCAGGTTGTGTGACATCTGTAATTACACTGTCATATCAGCCTCTGCAGCCCTGCTGAAGTATTTTGTTGGTTTTTTTTCCTCCCTGGCTGTGCCACATTGTGTCCCAAACAGCCAGTTGTTATAAACACTGGAGAAACAGAGCAGCACCCAGACAGCCTATTGACAACTGAGAGACAACCCAGAAGATAATTACTAACATTGCTTGGAAAAAAACCCCTTCCAGACAAGGAAGGATATGTTTTTATGAAAGCAGACAGTCTTAATTCCAAAATTAATTGTGTCTCCAGCCACTGATAATTAAAGGGGGGAGGGAGGGCTGAAGCAGTGCATTTCCCTTTGTTCTGTAATTTACCTTATCAGAAAAATGTGCTCATATGTAAGAAGACAGGTTTGGAGGACTGATCATCTGGCTCTGTTTTGGAGATGTAAGCACCAGTAAAAGAATGGTTTAGAACCAAGAGACTGCGAGGAGACTTGTATCTGATGAGGTTTAAATGACTTTAGGTGACAAAGAAATATTTTCCTGCATGAATTCCAAGTAACATTAAACGTGGTCATATCTCCAGAATAGCACAGCTAAGTGCACAAATCCAGCTCCCTGCTGCATCAGCAGGCAGGGCAAACTGTAACTTGTTCAGTCTGTCAGCACCTGACATCCAGACTGTGAAACAGATTACAGAGACAAAGAGACTGTGCTATTTAAAGTGCAAAGCAGCCTGCCAAAAGGCTTCTAGTTCTGCTCAAAAGAAGGTGGTACTCAGGTGTAGAGCTGCTAGCCCAAGGGTACATGGTTTTGAGTTTGCTTTTTATCACAAAGGCATCCTTTAGGATAAGGAACAAAGTCAGAAAAATTCTGTACTCGGTTTTGAGAGCAGAATTACACACCCACTCTATGCTTTGCTTCACTGTTGCATCCATTCTTGTCTTCACACCAACAGGGGACTGGTAGATGCTGTTATGGGCCAACTCTTCAGTGCTACATGAGGAGTTTATATGGTTTCTGCAAGTTTCTAAAGTAATACCCCAGCTATTCCTCAGCTCAGAGACAGTGTGAGATCCTGCAGTATTCTGAATGAAGCACACAGGAAAAATAGAGCTGGCAAAAGATTCAAACTGCACAAAAATAATTGCTTTATTTAAAACCAGAAAATAATTGCAAAAACTCAACCCACCCAACCTTTTGCTGTGTTTCAAATAGTAGTTCACTACTTCTGTGTGTGAACAGCAGTAAAAGGAATGCAACATGTGAATTCTCATTTCTGATAAACATAGGTCTAAAAATTATTATTTAACAGTGAGCTGAGAAAAAGGGTCCAGAAATGTTGAGGGGGAAAAGGAAAGATAAAGTCTATCATTCCACGACTTTCTATTCCTGATAGCTCTTTCCTCAGCAGGACTTCCCTGTAGTGGCAAAATAAAAAATTCAGTTTTGCATTCTGTACAGGTTCTCCTATCCCATTGCACTATGCAATGGGACTAACTCCTGTCACACAATATTAGTTAGTTTGCTAGTTTAGCCCTGGCAATATTCATGTCCATAGCCCTATAAACTGAATTTAATGCTTAGAATCTGAAATAAAAAGCAGCCCAGTATCAGGAAGATGTGTTTTCAGTGCAGTACCACACATATAAAAATAATCTGGAGAGGTGGAGGGTTAGTGCTCAGAACAGTCACTGGGAAGTTACATCACATGACCATTTTGTTCAATACCATGAAACTGGAGGAAACAATGGTCCCAATTCATAGAGTCAAGTAGTTTAACTTGGCTAATATAGTAATTTAGTATAAACAATCCTCGTGTAGGTTTAGAGAGATGTGCACATTCATCGACGTGTCAGGGAATTTCCATTTTAACAGCACGAGGTGTCTTTATGGTGGTGCAATTATGCTTATGTGAAGGCTTATATGCATATACATATCTCAGTAAAAATATTAGATCCTTTGCTAGATTAAGTACATTGTGAAAAGTAGTAAGAATGAATCTCGCTTTATATTCACACTCAACACATAAAGGCCAGAATTATACAAGTGGTTTTGTATTTTGGAAAAAAAAAGTGAATACAGTCAGAGTTAGCAATAAATCAGAAGCAATAAAAGGAAAAAGTTATTTTATAACTATACCCTTGTATTTTCTTGTTTTAATGCCTTTATTTTGATATGAATTTGTGTATCGAATTCTTTTAAAGTCACTTACATCTGAGTTATTTTATAACTATACCCTTTTATTTTCTGGTTTTAATGCTTTTATTTTGATTTGAATTTGTGTTTCGAATTCTTTTAAAGTCACTTACATCTGCCATAGTGCAATGGTACAGTATTTTTGCTCAAAGAAGTACTTGAAATCGAACTGCCTGCTTTTCACAAAAAAAAAAAAAAAAAAGAAACCAAAACAAAACCAGAACACTGTACAGTTTCAGTTATTTAAACATGAGAAAGCAGTGACAGTGATTGCAGCATTTGAATCAGGTATGTAGATTATTTCACTGGGAGGAGTGCAGTCCTTCCAATGCATGAAATATATCCTGGCAACACCCAAAACTGCCTCAGATGATGAAAACTGCTTTTCTGTTGTTTCAAGTAACATTGTCCTGCAATCCAGTTCATAATGTTCCCTCCATAAACTCTGTGGTGTTTTTCAGCACGCACGGTGTTCTCTCTTTGACAGAGACATGTTCAATCCTACCAAAACCACAACAATTTTCTTCACATCTTCTTTAAATGCAACATGACAGAAATGTCTCTTGGTTGGCTAATAAGAAATTATGATTCCTATGGGGAAAGAAGGTCAAAGCATTACATTTTACTAAATGGATAAGGATTTGTTATATTTAGGAAGGTCAGTCCAGTATTCAATGTGATTACTGCAGAAACACAGTGGATTTAATTTAAACAGGAAATCAGATTTCTTCCTGGGTGGACTCATCTACATCCAGTGTCTCAATGAAGAGGACTAGCATCTTTAAAAATGACTAATGATGTTAATTACCTAAGCTGGCATCTTAAAGAAACTTGATGTCTGGAAGCTGTGGGTCATCTGTCATTAGAAAAAATATCCTACTTCAGGTTTCCAAGGGATGGAAAGAACAAACAAGTGTCACTGGGTTTTGGAAGAAGTGCTGTTGCAGCTGTGTGTGGGTACTGACATGTTCACATAAAAACAAACTCTGCCCTGTAACCAGTGGGAAAAAATAA
This sequence comes from Acanthisitta chloris, assembly GCF_000695815.1. Taxonomy (NCBI): domain Eukaryota; kingdom Metazoa; phylum Chordata; class Aves; order Passeriformes; family Acanthisittidae; genus Acanthisitta; species Acanthisitta chloris. The sequence goes on from NW_008652003.1 coordinate 79,111, forward strand.
CATAATAAACACATGCTGTTCAATGGGGACAATTTCATTTATCGTTTGGGTTTCTGGACACCAAGATGTCATTGTGTTAGACATAGAGCAAAACCAGAGAGAGTAAATGTAATAAATGATACAAGAGAGTAAATATTTACTCTGTTTCATAGCAGAGGAATTGACTCATGAGTATATTATTGCCACCCCAGAGCTGCCCAATTCTGTGATACTAATTGCCTGTCCAATTTATGGTGATCCAGACTAGACTCTGATAGAATTAAGGTGTTTGGGGCATCACTGAGCCTTTTCCAACTGAGATTTTGTTGATAGGACACTATTTGAACAAGATAAATAACGATGCCTCTGTTGCAGAACTCTCAGCTCTGCTGTAGAGCACGTGGGACGTGTGTTACCATGTTGTCATGGCAAATTGCACACACATGATTATGTTCTTTTACCATGACTGTGCCATTATTTTCATTCCTTTTCCTCAGTAGTTGGATAGAGAATTTACACATCCTTTGAATCATTGTCAGGCTTTAAATCACTTGCAACAGCAATGGAAAGTTAATATTCTACATCTTTTGAAAGACAATTTAGTTCTTTTAATTACTATTTAGTAACAAATACCTTCCTAATATCCGTGTTTAAAGTATAGGTGAAGAGTGTAAAGCCATGCATTAGTTTTTCAGTTCAGAACCAAATCTAATTTGGCACAGTAGTTTTCATTCCTGATGTTTTTTTCAGGCACTAGAGGGTATGTGGTTTTGTTTGCTTGGTAGTTAGTTTTAGTGGAGTTTTTTAGAAGCAGTTGAGGGAACATGAAGTATTTACATACCATAGACCTAAAATTACTGATTTAAAGGCTCCCCAGGTTAGGCTGTGTTGCACTGTGGTGCATCATCATTTTGTAATTTTAGCATGACCTGGGCAGCATTTGATACTCTATTAAGGGAGCATAGGGAGAAATTCAGAATCCTGGGGATAAATAGGTCCAATGGTAGCTTCAGCTTTCAATTTATTTTCAAATACATTTCTGGTAAAATGACTGTAAGGGAAAAATCCTGAAAAGTGTGACATCAACTCAACAAGCCTAAAAATAGAAGGCACAAAAGTGAGTTCTAAACTAGCAAATTTTAAAACCTCTAACATTGTCTATCTTCTAATTGTTGGTTTGTAAGACTTTGGATTGATGATGATATGTATCAGTAGGAGGAACAAAGTTGCATGGACTGGTATCTCAAACTGTCTTTTAAATAAAATAGCTATCCAAAGTATCATAATATAATGCAAGTTAAATAATCAGTGTGTTAAAACAGAGTTCCTAGTATAATAATACCAAAGACAATGAATGGAAAGACCATGACTGAATACATTTCCATGCAGTTGCCTGGCACACACACATCAGCTCATTTCTGATGAGGACCTTGATGTAAAATCACTTTCAACCTCCTCAAAGCACATCTCACAGCATTCTTACACTATTCTGTAGGTGACAGAACATGTCCATGTCATTGATAATTGCTGTTCCTAAGAACTGGATTGAAATACATTTCAGATGTGACCTCTTCAGTCTGTTTTTGAGCACAAACCACTGACAGCACAAATGGGGCTCAAGTGAATAATTGTTTAGGGTTATTTTTAAACATAATTTTGATTTGGTTTGTCTGCTCATTAGCTGCTTTTACTTGCTGGTCAGAATGGGACAATATAAAACAATATGACATGGACATGTTTCTCAGAACATCAAGCATAGGGTAATAACAGTTTTCTACGTGTTGAAATAGATTAAAAATCTGAAGTCTAAAAATCTAATCTCATAGTATGATTTACAAACTGGCATTTCACCTATACCCTTTCATGTAATACAACATGGTGGGGCTGTTTTTCAGTTTGGATTCTAAATATAATTTGAAGTTGTTGCACAGAAACAGTAGATAAGTAAATAATTGCAGCTCTTCTGCCTCTTGTAATTTACTTAGAGACTTCTTTTTGTATCTAACGAGCAGCACAGCCAAAAGTTCAGCCAGTATTGCCATTCCAAGACATTCCAAAACTGCAAGCCAGAAACCTCAAAAATCACAAAATGTTACATTATTGTGATTAATTTTCAATTCTTCCACATTTTATTCCAAGTTTTGAATGTCAGACATCATGCATATAAGTTTTTTTAGAACCCTGGGAACTGGACTGTCATTAACTCTTGCATAATCCCTTGCTGCCAGTGGCATGGCACTCTGAGAAAAAGTCAGGAACTGTCCATGAAGTCACAGGAGCAGATGTTCAGGAATTACTTCAGAGGTCTAATCTCATGCCTGCAAACAAGCCTGTGCAGAATAAGTGCCCAATTTTGCTTTTTACCTGCTATGTTTTCTATACTTCTCCATGTCATGGTTAGCATACAGACTGCTTTTAAAATCTGGCACCTTCATCTCCCAGGAATTCTCTGAGGCATAATTCTGGTTTGAAAAAGTGTTTTACATCTCAGCTAAACATTTTCTGAGGAGAAAATATGATTCTGAATAATTTGTCCTGTCTTTTGAATTACTGTTTGTTGCCAGATCACATGAATATATTTTTATGGCCCTATTTTTATTATTCGTTGCTGGGTAACCTATTGTTCTGGAGCCTAGCAAGAATCCAGGCAAATCAAAGTATTAAACTGCTGCTAATGACCATTTTGTTAGATTATTGACCCCCCTCTGCTTCGTCTCTGCCTCCACTAATAGCCAATTTTCAAGAGATTGTTTTTTAATTAATTCTGCCACATGATGATTAGCGTTGTCAAATATTTAATATCTGCTTTCAGATTGTGAGATGAACAAAACTTGCAGGGTTTTATTATTGCTGCCATAAGATTGGTGAGTTCCTGACTTGGTGTTAATTCAGTTCTTTCTGTGGAGACCATGAAGATGCAAACACTTTCTGCAGGTGCTGCTTAAAATTGGTACATGCATGAAATTTACTCTGTTCTTCAGAGGTTTTGCTTAGTATTTTGCCATTCCTTTAGGTAGCAAGGGAATTAGGTAGTTATCCATTGCAGTTACCACTTTGTACTGCAAGAAGAGTAGGTGTCAACTGTTAACTGTGGAGAACATCTGAGTCCAGTAAATGAGATTTTAAAGATTGTTTTGTTTGCCATTAAACATTTTTTTTCCTGCTGTAAATAGAATCATGTTTCATCTGCTAGGAAGAATGAAAAGCAGATTTTCATTTTCTGCATATTATGTTTGTATTTCAGTGTTCAACAGAAAGTCATCCCAATTTAGGCACCGAGTTTCCCAGTTTCTTCAGCAATAAGAGGGTTGCCAGAAGGAACATGGACATTCTGTTGCTCACAGCAGAGCTCAAGGGTTTTGAGAGCAAAGTGATCATGCCACTGGGGCTTCTTTTCTGGGTTAAAATTGCCAAGAGCTGTGCATTTTGCAAGCTCTGCAGATTGTCAGAGGAATTCTTTACATGAATTGGTGGTTTAGTTTGGCCATCTGAGTTTCTGGAGAGAAAGGAGTTCATTTTTTCAAACTGCCTTAGATGTTTTAAATTCAGAATGAAAGTGGCCATGATTAACAACTTTGTTATGAAAGACTAATACTGGTTTAATTAAGCTGCATTTCAGATGCCCAAGGAATAATTTGGCTTTCAGCTTCTCTTCTCTGACCTGAGCACTTTCCTGACACAAGCTGCCATTTCATACATGTGCTTTGGGATGAACACTGCTGGGAAAAGTCCCCCTTTCTCTGCACATGCCTTTTGCTCTGAAACCTTTGCTTGGATCTGCTGATAGTTTTGTTGCCACATTTGCTAACCGAAGCAAACAACTGCATGAAAACTGTAAAATATTAAGAAAGTAAAAAGTAAGAAAACTGCAGCTTTTTTTTTTTTTTTTTTTTAAAGAGAAGAGCAGGAAGGAACAAAATAATTTCTGCAACAGGAAATCCCATCCTAAGTGTTAGTGAAAAACAATTTCTTCCTCTCTCCCACCACTTTCCAAGAGAGGTTTCGGTCCCTTGTCGTGTCTATGGCAGACATCGTTGGATAAAACACAGTCAGCACTTTAGCATAAAACCCCTGAAACAAACCATTAAGTCACAGAGCATGCTCTCCCAAAGGCTTGCAGGGCTGAGGTCACTGAGGTCATCGTCCTAATAAGGGAGTGTTTTAATTGGTTTCTACTGTTTCTCCCCTGACATCCCTCCTTTCGCTCCCTCCTCCCCTCCACCAACCTTCACACCCTTGATCCATCAACTGCTTGGATTCTGAAACTGCATGGAGAAAACTGCAATTATCCAAATATCACCATTACTGTGACACGTTGCAGAGGGGGAGCACAGGGCCTCCACTACTAAGTAATCCTGTAAATTGCTTAAAAAAACAATGAAGAACACTATACACTTTTCTCATCCATTGTCAGACTGAAATAAATAGGTCTTTCTTTAACATGCCTAATCCTGCTAAACAGTACAAAATCCTATTACTCAATGAATTATAAATCCTGCTTCAGCACCTCATTTGTCCTGGAGTGTTTCATTGTGAAAACCAGAAATTCAATACACTATTTTAGTCACACAATCCCTAGCACGACTGATTTTTCCCCTCCCTTCCCCCATCCTCTCCTCCCATGCTGATTGTACTCAATAAGGTTTATGTTACGGCCACTACAAACCCTGGTGAGGAAAGTAAAGGCAGCAGAAGTGTATTTAAAACCCAGCCTGCACTTTTCTGTACCTACACTCTCACTGTGCAGTTTTGGAAGGTAATGCAATTGTTGAGTTAATGTTGTGGTGAACATCTGTCAAGTCACATTTCTTCTGCAGGTTCTCCTATAACTGGAGTATTTATTTATTGTTTCCTCTTACTTTGTGTTATGAAACACAAGTCTCACAAGATGCTTGCATTTTTCACCATTGAAGCCCTACATTCACCACATTTTTGGGACCTTTGAAATGCATCAAATATGCATCAAGCAGATGAAGTTACTTGGGGTCTTGCCTCTGGTAATGTGGGAGTACAACCTACAGGAACTGCAGCACCCAGTGGGTAATGCACCTCTCCAGTCCCTGCTCTGACCTATGGATTTGTTCCTCTTCTTGCAGCAGAAGTGAGGCAGAGCTATTTCACATGGTGTTGTGCAGATCAGCAGTCAGTGTCAGGCTCATAACACCACCACGAGAAGGTCCTTACAGTGCTGAAGGAAAATTGGGGCACAGAGGAAGAGTTTTCTAGCAAATGAAACTCTCGTGAAAAGCAGCTGAGGAAGAACAGGGTTAAGGTTTTGAAATTTTCTTTGGTTTGCAAACTGAGTCAGGCAGTACCTGATGATACAGGAGGAAGGGAGGAGGGAATGTGAGAAACCACATTTCCTGACCTCACACTGAAAGGATTTGATACAACCCAGGGTCTGGATCCCTGACACTCTCAGAAAGTTGGTTAAATATCCCTGGAGTTGCTGGGTGTGTTGTGGTGAGGGACAGCATCTACTCCTCTTGGAAGTGTGTTAGCTTTGCTAGAGTTCCTTCTGGGCTCTCCTGCTGTAGCTTTGATCCTTGTTACCCTGTCCTGCTTGGGCCTCTGGTTGTAAAAAGGAAATCTAAACCTTGGAATTTGGAGGATTTTGTTTCAGAATATGTGCCATAAATATCTTCTATCTAGTCTGAGGTCTGCCATCTGGAATACTGCATGCAATTCTGGTGTCTTCAACATAAGAAGGACATGGAACTGTTGGAGCAAGTGCAGAGGAGGCCACGAAGCTGATAAGAGGACTGGAGCATCTCCCCTATGAGGACAGGCTGAGGGAGTTGGGGCTGTTCAGCCTGGAGAAGAGAAGGTTGTGTGGAGACCTCAGAGAAACTTTTCAGTATCTGAAGGGGCTACAAGGAGCCAGAGAGGGACTGGGTTAGGTACTGCAGTGATAGAACAAGGGGTAACGGATTCAAAATTAAGGAGGGAAAGTCTAGGTTAGATGTGTGGAAAAAGATTTTCCCTGTGAGGATGGTGAGACACTGTCCCAGGTTGCCCAGGGAGGCTGTGGCTGCCCCAACCCTGGCAGTGTTCACAGCCAGGTTGGATGAGCCTTGAGCAACCTGCTCTGGTGGGAGATGTCCCTGCCCAGGGCAGGGGTTGGGACTAGATGATCTGTAAGGTCCTTTCCAACCCTCAAATTCTATGATTCTATGGTCTCTCTTGCCATCTAAATCCTATTTAAGATATGCTAAGGATATTTAATTTAACTAGCCCTTTATGATGGAACTCATTTATAATGTGTGACCACATATGTGCCGTGCCTATCTCTGTGTTCAATTTTTTTAGGGCTTTGTGTAATAAAGAATTCCATTTCTTTTAATCAGTGTACTTTCCCCTAACTTCAATACATTTTAAACAATAATCTTTTTTTTGTGTCAATGCTGTTTTCATTATAAAACCTAACATAGGCTGCTCAGGGATATATTTTGCTAAAAAAACCCTGACCAAAACAAAAGAAAACTCTGTTATATATTCTATGAAACATGGAGGTTAGAATCGATCAAACTACAGTCAGAATGTCTCAGAAATTTTTCATCTCTAAAATAGTCTTTTCCGCTCATGTTTTATTTTTATGGTGTTGCCCTTCCCCACCAATGGTCATATTGTTCCTGAAATTAGACAGAATTTATTTCTTTTGGCCAAATTAAACCCAAAAAAGGTTCCATTTTTAAGTTTTCTTATTAATTAATTTTAGCCATACTAACACAAACATTTTGAACAAGTTCCTATTTAGAAATATATGTAAATTTAATTTTTTAAGTCATTTCACAGACATGAAAGATTTTTCCTTTTTTTTTTTGCTCAGACCAGTAACATTCATATGTATCTAAATTTACTTTCCATCCAATGAATCATGTTGCAGACTCTAGAGCTATCCTAAAAATCAGTGACATTTTGAATAAACATTTTTGTCTGTAATGACTGGTAGCTTTTACTGAACTATGAGATGATGCTTCCAGCGAGTCATCAAATAGATCAATCAAAAAATGCAACATACCAATTTCAAGCTGCAGTCTTGACATAAATCTGCAAAGTGCAAACATTTAAGGATTTCTGAAGAAACTGAAAGAAAATTACTGTTTTCTTCTCTCTTCCTAAATGTACACAGTTAAAGATAAAAAATGTTCCTGGTGATGTGAAGAAACCAAAAGCATGTGGGGAGAGGGAACAAGGGTGACAGTGTGCTCAACCTACATTGTTTCAGAAACAAGAAAAGAGGATGCTACAGCTGTAAGAAATTAACACAAAACAAATATTCTACATGCTGGTACTGATAAGAGGGGAAAAAACATCCACACTGAGAGCACTAAGGTTTTAAGATTGTTGGGCAAGTATTTACAAAAGCCTCAGAAGGAAGAAGAAAAAGCCATGTCTGCATCCTAAATTGAGAGGTAACAAGAGTTATCTCATTGCTAAAAGTAGATTTAGGCATTTAAAATTTGATGTCTTGTGCATCAATATGATTCAAGACAGTGCAACTGTCGATGCACCTTTTTGTATAAAGCTCTACAGGCAAAAATTCAAAATCTGTCTCAAACACATCCTTAAAATTTGCCTGTCCTTTCATTCATGAGTAATATTAGATATGGGAACCAATCCCCATGAGTTCTGTGAGACTCAGCACACATCAGCTTTTGCAGAGTTACATACATTTTGCCTACATGAGCAAGGATACGAAAAGCAGCACACTTTTTGCTGAGTTACATACATCTTGCCTACATGAGCAAGGATACGAAAAGATGAAAGAGAAAATGCTGAATTTGAGAAATGGGTAGGGAATGCTACAAGGAAGCAAGGCTGAGTTGGTCAGGGCTGCACCTCCAATTACACATAAAGAAATTTATGGGGGTTTTTTGTCTATCAGGATCTTTGATTGCTTTTGACTAATCTTTTTGCTGAGTTACATACATCTTGCCTACATGAGCAAGGATACGAAAAGATGAAAGAGAAAATGCTGAATTTGAGAAATGGGTAGGGAATGCTACAAGGAAGCAAGGCTGAGTTGGTCAGGGCTGCACCTCCAATTACACATAAAGAAATTTATGGGGGTTTTTTGTCTATCAGGATCTTTGATTGCTTTTGACTAATCCTTTCCTATGTGC
>NW_008652003.1:87254-89624 GCF_000695815.1 Acanthisitta chloris
CACAAGTAGAAAAGTGTCATTTCATGTGATTTTGCTGCAGTGAACCACAGCAAAGCCTTTGTTTTCATAACATGTTAAACTGTATTCTTTAAATTCTTCATTGATTCTATTAAGCTTTAAAAACAGCCCTTTCCCTCTCCCTCCCCATGTATCCCCACACAAACCAAAAAAAGGAAGAAAAATCCCCCCAGCTCCCCTAGGCAGTGGCCTGGAATGATTGGCAGGCTCTGCTCAGAAGAGACCCCTGGATCCTAATAGCAAGGGTTTCTGCAGGTCAGGATGGAGGCTTATTTACAGAGCCACAGAGGGGCCCAGGACTGCAAAGAGAGCAGGAGGTACCATGGGGCACTGGTGTGGCCTTCACACAATGCTCCACAGCAGCTTGGGGAGAGGAATAGTGGGGAGCTCAGTGCAGGTCAGAAAGGAGGTCTTGGCAGAACCATTTGGGAGCCCCAAGACTGGAATAGCAAAGGGTGTCACAGGTCATGACTGAGGTGTTCTGGCAGAGCTGCACAGAGGCCCAGGACTGCAATAATGGGGTGAAGCAGGTCGTTGGCATTGGCAGGGATGCATGGGAGAAAGCTGTGCAGAAGAACCTGCCTTGCTGTAACTGAAATGCTATGGCTCCTACTCCTTAATGAGTATAATAATCCTTCTCTTTGCCCCTAAATGCAGGAAATAATTCTTTCTACAGCTTGTTCCTCTACAGCCTTAAAGTGGCATTTCATATATGGGAGAGAGGTGATATCATAAACTACAACATTATATTATATTATCGATATATAGCGATCACAACTTCTGGTTTTGAGTAGTTACTGATTTAAAACAAAGCAAAACTGAGTTTTCAGTGGATCTTGGGAGTCTGGGGTTTACCAAACTCCCAGGCTACAAAGACTCCACAATGTCTGCAGATGACAGGAGAAGAAGTTGCTGTGTAGATTCCCTCAGGGCTCAAAGCAATAGCTAATAAACAGACTGAGGTCTTGGGTATCAGGCTGTAATCTGCTAACTCTTACAATAATGTGCTTGCACTGTTTATGAGGTAACCCACGTGTACTTAAATGAGGTCATTGTACTTTCCAGTAATGTCTGTTCAAGGGAGCATAAAGTTTGCTTCTTCTTGTAGGTGGATTTTCTACTAGGAATACCAGGACTTTGGGAGTAAATGTCTGAGCTGCTTGTCAAAGTAAAATGAGAAATTTGCTTTGGGGGGGCATGTAATTCAAAATAAATAAAGTTAAGAGTTCTAGGTCTAGAATTAGTTAAATCATTTCCCCCTCTTCTCTTTCTTCCTTTTCTCTCTCCTATTTTATCTTAAGATAACGCCAAGTTGGTGTTTTTAGCCCAAGGAATAAATTATTTCCCCAAATTTAAAGTTAAAAAAAATCATGTCATCATCATGTTGCAGAGAAAAGACTGGATTAATCTGATCTTCTGTGCTGTTGCAGGGATAAATTTGAATTTTCATTTGATAAATTTTCTGCAACACAGTGTTGTTTCCTTCCCTTCCTCTGCTACTCACTGTCATCAACATGAAACCCTTGCACTGCAAACATCAGTGTGTGGCTGTAAATGCATTTCTAGAGAGCACAAATTCCTCCTGTCCACTGGTTGAAATGCATTGCTGGGTCCTATCATAGGGACAGCATTTCGTGACTGGGGGCTCCAGGTCCTGTTACAATATTTAGTGTAACAATATACAGGAATAGGAATAATACTGAAATATTTCATTGAGGTGGCAAATGAAGAAATGTGGTAGTCTTGTAGATATTCCTTGATGCACTCCAAATGATCTTTTCCATTTAAAATGTGAGGAGCTCTAAGAGGAGGCTTTTTTTTTGCATAGCTAGATGTCAAAAGTACACTACTTGTTTTAGAAGTATTCCCAATGCTGTTGTCTAATATTGTGACATCTTATTTGTAATTCATATTGCTCCTTGCTCATCAAACTTCTTACAGTCCCCTCATCTCTCATGGATTGAACCATGTGATAAACGCTTGAAATTTGTCTTCTGCTTTCTTGCACACTTCAGTGCAAATTCCCTCACCTTCAAGAGAAAAACCACCAAATAACTTATCTTCTGGCTTTTCATGCCTTTCCTATCCTTGCTCATTTCTTTACAAAAGCAACTCTCTTTTTGTAGTATCTGCTTTTTTCCAGGTTGGGCACTTCCAGGCTGTTCCATCATGCTCCAATCTTAGATCCATCCAGGTACCTTTGCTCCTCAGAATTTCCTCCAGTGACAATTCACAGCAATAAAAGTATCACATCCCTTTTGCTCATTACTGGATCTACTCCAAAGAAGCATGAACCATATAGATTTATCCTGGATGGAATTTGGTATTTGAGCTCTGCCTTTACTCAGGGCT
>NW_008652003.1:89637-90113 GCF_000695815.1 Acanthisitta chloris
TGCCCAATGCTCACAGTAGGAATTCTTCTGCATTGCTTGGCTGATACCTCTTTAACAAGCATAGCTTGAGACTGCATAGCACAGGTGAGGCTGGAGCCCAGTAACATGGATGGACTCTCTCACAGAGTGCAAGTGTTGGTGAACTCTGGTATTGGAAATTTTTCCCACACCAGAAACCTGAGTGCCTGGGTTGACATGTAGGATGGCAAAACCCACCATGTAATCTTCTGCATTGCTTGGCTGATACCTCTTTAACAAGCATAGCTTGAGACTGCATAGCACAGGTGAGGCTGGAGCCCAGTAACATGGATGGACTCTCTCACAGAGTGCAAGTGTTGGTGAACTCTGGTATTGGAAATTTTTCCCACACCAGAAACCTGAGTGCCTGGGTTGACATGTAGGATGGCAAAACCCACCATGTAACAGTGAAAATGGAATGTCATAGGAAAAGGTAATATAATATAATATAATATAAT
>NW_008652004.1:0-1676 GCF_000695815.1 Acanthisitta chloris
ATAATCAAATTAGATTACACTTGGTACCCACAAATAAGAGAATATGTGACTGAGCTACACTGTGCTGTCCAGGCAAACAGCCAGCAAGTGAGGAAGGACAGGTGAGTGACCATGCAGAATTTCCCTAGCCCAGACTCAGGCTGGAGTGGTGAGTCATTATCATGCAAAACAGCTTACTGTCTCCTTTTCCCAGAACTGCCTGCTCCTGCCTGCTGCCTGTACACCAGTGCAGCAGGGAGACAGAGGCTTCCTCGTGTCCAAAGCTCACTGGAATGCAGGCACAGGCTGCTGCTCGGCTCTGGTGGTCTCATTCCTTATGCTCAGACTCACCAATGCTTTGAAACATGAGAAAGAGGAGAGTGCTTTGTTCTTCTTGTGCGGGTGGGACTTGTACTTCGGAAGATCTGCAGAAGAGTTTGGATTTGCTGCTTGCTGTTTTGCTGTTTCCTTGCTCAAGCACTACAAACCCTTCCTGGGATCTACTTTCTACCAAGTCTGGGTCTTGACTTCCCTGGAATGGTTTCAGATGACATATGATGATGCTCCCCTATCTTGATATCCTAAAGTAACATAGAAATTTTTGGGTTTCTGATAGGAGGCAGTTCGGTACCACAACATAACCACACTCCAGTTGGAAATGTATGAATTCGCAAAGGAACATCTGATGGATGATGATGAGGTGAGTTTTCTAGAAAAGAAATCATGGTCAGAAAACCACAATCACAGTGAAGACGATGCATAGATGTAATTCCAGGATTTAACTAATATGGAAAAATCTTCTTGTAACCATGACCAATTTATAATAAATTTTTCTTTTGTAAGTGGAATATAAGAACAAGCCCAAAGCATATCACATACCTTAACAAAAACATGGACAGAATGAACACAAAGGTAAATATAATGAATGCACTGGGCTCACAGAAAAAAAGAAAATCCACTTTGCAAGCTGTAACACCAGGAGGCAGAGAAGTGGTATATATATTTAAACCAAACTTTTTTTGGGTTTTGTTGGGTTTGGGTTTTTTTGTTTGTTTTGGGTTTGGGGTTCTGGGGGCGTGGGGTTTTTTGGGGTCTTTTTTTTTGGTGTTTTTTTTCTGAAATGTTGTTTAAATTAGATTTTAAGATCCTTATAATTTTGTCCAGAAGTAACCACCTAAACTGTAATTTTTGTCAAAAAAATTGTCTTGTTGTCTGATTTTTTTTTTTTCTGCTCAGTAACATTTTGGTCACCCAATCTTGCTTCTTAAATGGCTGGAATTCATGGTCAAGTAACATATAATGACTACTATTACACTGGAAATATGTAAAATGGAATTTTTTTTTTGGTGCAAGAAAAGCAGTTGAATTGTTGACAGGGGATTTCTTTGTCTCCCACAGCTGAAATGAAAGTATAAATTGTGGAGGCTTTGAATTGCTTTTTGCTTTGGTTTTGGGACCTTTCATTTAGAGGTTTTAGTAAAAATCTTCAAATGATGGAAGAGTTCATTGCTGGCATTGGCCAAGAGCTGTGCTCAGTTATGACATGGGGCAAGGGTACCTGTAATATTTTCTAGTTAGAAAAGACAAGGATGGTTTATGTTTAAAAATGAAATCACCTTTGCAATTTTTATGTTGGGAGAGATCATATTTTATAGTAGAGAAGTAATAACGTGTGTGCTGCCTCTGGTATGCTAGTG
>NW_008652005.1:0-574 GCF_000695815.1 Acanthisitta chloris
AGCCTCCCAGGGCAACCTGTGCCAGTGTCTCACTACCCTCACAGCAAAAACTTCTGCCTAAGATCTAACCTAAATTTCCCCCCTTCAATTTGTGCCCATTCCTTCTTGTCCTATCACTGCAGCTCCTAACACAGAGTCCCTCTGAAGCTTCCCTGGAGCCCCTTCAGATCCTGGCAAGTTGCTCTGAGGTCTCCACACAACCTTCTCTTGTCCAGACTGAACAGCCTCAACTCTCTCAGCCTGTCCTCATAGGGAAGGTGCTCCAGTCCTCTTATCAACTTTGTGACATCCTCTGGACTTGCTCCAACAGTTCCATGTCCTTCTTACGCTGAGGACATGGAACTGTTCTGTCCTGGCCTCATGCAGGTCTGGCAGTCTGAGGTTTGACCTTTAGCTAGAGTGCAGGTTTCACAGGTCTCTGTAGCTACTTTTTCAGAGGAGAGAATAGTTCCTGACTCTGTCCTTCTGATGGCAGGGGAAGAAACAGCCTTGTTACCACACAATGAGGGAGAACTTAGACACTGTTGATTTTGGCAAGGTGATCACACTGAGGGCACCAGAACTGCACATAGTA
>NW_008652006.1:0-8867 GCF_000695815.1 Acanthisitta chloris
ATTTTCATCTCTAACTGGACCAGACCTGGAAAATTTAATTCAAGAACACATTAATGGCCTGAAAGAAACATTAAAGCTCTATAATCTATATGTTGTGCTATGTTTAATATAATATAATGTACAGCTAAAATGAAAAGGAACATCTGAATGCACCAAAGGGGGAAAAGAAATCTGTCTGAAATTGTTTCTTTAAAATGCCACTAAAAATCATTGAAAATAAAGTACTGCAAAACACTTCAGTATTGACGGAACAACAATTTCAGATGGAAATTACTCAAATCAAATTTTCTTCAAGTGGCTCCACTGGCAGAGTTTTGGTGGAGCAACAGGACAAGGAGTGGATTATTGAAGCACTGTAAAAGAGGATTTGTTTTTCAGGGAAAAGATCTGCCTCACTTTATGGCAACAGTGGAGAAAGAAATCAGGCAAGGGCTGATAGCACTGTAAAAATGACTTTTCAAGTTTCCAGGCTTCAAAGGACCCAAAATGTAGACCTTGACACTGTTTCAATTGGACATTTTTAGGCTTAGATAGAATAAAATGAAGAGAAGCTGTGGCTGCTCCATCCCTGGGAGTGTTCCAGGCCAGGTTGGATGGGGCTTGGAGCCACCTGGGCTGGTGGAAGGTGTCCCTGCCTGTTGTAGGAGTTGGAACTAGATGATCTGTAAGGTTCCTTCCAACCCAAACCATTCCATGATCCTATGAAGGCCACTCTGACTCCTGCTAAATAATTTCAATGAAGTTTAAATCCTACATGTAACCAGTAGATTTCCCAGTAACTTTTCACTCTAAGGTGATATTTGAAGGTGTCCCTGCCCATGGCAGGGGGTGGAACTAGGTGACTTTTAAGGTCCCACACTCACCTCTTGCTCCTCAGCATTGTTTTCCTGCCACTCAGTTACTCCATTAGTAAGATACTTGGGAGTCCAGGTGGGCTCACACTGTGGGAAAGTGGGAATGAACAGGAATAGGAACAGACATAGAAGAAAGTGTGAAGTTTGGGGACTATTTTTTTCAGGAGGAAAAGTTGCATGTGCATGGCAGGGTCTGGTTTCTGTAAAGTTTGAAAAACAAAGCTAATTATCCAGGGAAAGACATAGAATAAATTGAATTCATCTCTGGTTTTGGTAGGAGATTTGGTTTGTGATGATGCAGAAAACTGCAAATTGTGTCTGTAGTTTGTTTCCTTTAGTTTTACTTCCTCTTTCTTCCCACTCTTGATTGAAAACTTCCAAAACAAGAAATCTTAGCCCCCACAGCATATCACTGAGGAAAAAAAAAACCTTTGAAGCTTAATTCTGCTTTTGCAGAATTCTGGAATTCTTTTTGCTTTGCATCATTTTAATTGGGGTTTCAGCTCAGCACATTCAAATCAAATACTGGGGAAAAAAAAGAAACTAAAGAGCACCAGATTTCCAGACTTCCTGGGTAAATTGACACTGTAAAAAGCAACACTGGGTCAGACTGTGCTCATTAGTTTTGCAAATTAGGGAGCTCAACATTCCACCAGCCACAGTGAAAGAAGGTTAAAATGTGTTGGTTTAATTAGATTCTCTTGTGCTAAGCGAAGGATTTTTCAAGGAAACTATCAAAATATTAACAACAATTAGGTAAACTCAGATTTCCTCCACCCAAATTGCACAAATGAACAAGGTTTTGGAGGTCTCCATAACATTTTTCAGCTGTGTAGCACATGGAGCGGAAGGTGAAGGGAAATGTTCTCCCACTTTGGAGGATCAGATTAAGACTGTAAATCACATTGATTTCTCCTCATGCCAGAATCTCACATTTCTGGTGGTTTGACACCCATTAGCAATGTAACTCATTTTCTGTTAGAAACCTATTAGCATTTGTCTGCTTGTAATGAGCTGAGTTGTACTCAGGGAGAGGTGGTAGATACAGGAATGATTAATATGGTAAGGAGACAGATTTGCAGTAATTATTTCTTACTAGTTGGCCTCAGGTCTACTTTGGACAAGATTCCTGTGGTGCAAATTCTGTACAAACATGGGAGCAGAAGAGACAGACATAGAGAGACCATAGAGACAGACATTAGCTAAAAGAAGGATGGGTTTGGAAAAGACTTACAGCCATCAACTGCTGTCAGCATGGCTGGGCAAGAGATGCCCTTTGATTCAAGGCTTAATGGAGTTTCTTTCCTCATCCAGACCCAGTTCTTGTCCTTGAAGAGCTCTGGATGAGCAGTTCTCCCCACTGAGGAGCAAAGCTGGAAGGGAAGAGTTCAGAGCAGATCATGTTACCATGAAGGGTTTCTGTAGGGTGATGCAGGAGCAGATCAGCAAGGCCATTGTACAGGAGAAGGTCCAGTCCTCACCTTGTGTGTGACTGCAGTCCCTCTGGTGCAGAGAGCAGGTATCCCCCTTGAGCAGTGTCTTTTAGAACACCTTTCTGTCCACACCACAGAACCAGTGGAGGGAGGAACTGGTTGTATGGGTTGTAAAGCATTGGAACAGATCACCCAGGGAAGTAAGAGGGTCACCATTCCTGGAAGTGTTCAAAAAACACATGGATATGGCATTTGAGGATGTGGTTTAATGATGAACATGGTGCTGGTGCTGAGTTGATGGTTGGACTTGATGATTTAAAGTATTTTCCAACCTTAAGAATTTCATGATTTCGTGATACTGTTGGAGGTGAGTGGCTTAAAGCCCATTCTGCAGCAGGGAGAGAAAAAAATTCACTTTGAACAGTCTAATCCCCTTTTCACTGCTGCTTCCACCTCTGTCACAATAGACATTCCTAAATCCTATCATTGAGTGGTTAATGTGTGTGGAAAGAGTTAGCTATGAGCCAAAATCCAGGACTTCATGGATCTATACACTCATAGAATGGTTTAGATTGGAAGGGACCTTAAAGATGATCTAGTTGCACCCCCTGCCATGGGCAGGGACACCTTCCACTAGACCAGGTTGCTCCTGATCAGGTTATTCCTTAATTTATGAGGTTCCACCTTCACTCAGGTAGAAAGCAAGCCATTATAACTTTTCCAGGTACCTTGTCCAAATCACCCCCAAAAACATTGTGGTAGTTCAGTGTTTTCCTTTTACCTTATGCTTTGTCCTGTATATTTATACAATAACAAATGTCATGTGCTTCTTGGTTTAGCCTCTAAACTGGAGCCAGAAGGCTCCAATCCATGAAAGTATTTATAAGCCAAAGGATTTCCAAGGGAATTGAACTCCTTAAATAAGAATTAAGTGTGCAAATACTTTTCTGGATTTCTGAGACTAATATATCAGAGCATAAAGTGATTTATGAAGATGACAGAGCTTGGTTTACTGAGGAGTCAGCTGGTCCTTTGCTTTTGTGTGTGTACTATCTTGGCAGAGATTCATTCACATCATTTCACTCTTCCTTCTGCCCTAATCTTTTTTGCCTATCCTTGGTTTTCAGGTCTTTCCAGCACACCAGGTAAGCAGTGACACTTTTTGCTGGCACCCTCCAAAGTCAATGAAACATGAACAGCAGAGAGGAATAATGAGTTTGTATATTTATGGCAGTGTTGAACCACCTTTAGCTCTTGCAGATCTCCCAGTTAATGCAAAACTAGCTAGAATTTACTGTCCCTTGAGGACTGAAGCTCATGACAATTCTAGGAGGTAAAACCTTGAGGAGACCATTCTGGAACCAGGTTCCAGGTGCTCTCATCCATGGAGCTCATCCCTCATCCTTGCTCTAGGTTCTGCTGGTTGGCAGGTCCTCCTTTCTGTTGGATGTGCACATGGAAACTACCCTGAATCAGTGCTGCAATGACACATTCCAGGTGCAGATCCATAACCTGGTGTCTTTTCAGCAACTTCACCCAATGAACAGATGAAGAGTAACTGCTGAGGGCTGAAGGTTGTTAAATAGGAACTTCCTTTGAAGCACATAGTGAGAGGGCACAGAATTATAGAGTCATCAGGGTTGGAGGAGACCTGTAAGATCATCAAGTCCAACTATTAACTTGCCACTCTGCTGTAATCCCTAAACCATGTCCTCCAACACCAGATCCAAGATGCCTCTTAAACACTTCCACCACATCCCTGGGGAACCTATTCCAGTGCCTGAGCACCCAAACAGGGAAAAAAAGTTCCTGATATCTAATCTGAATCTCAGATTTGGTACCAAACCTTGCAAAACCCTTCTGAGAACCTTCTCTGACCTACATAGTTCAGAGGATAACATTTTGCCTCAGCAATATCCAGATATTCTCCCATTTATTACTGCTGAATCTACATATAAGCTTTTTCCTTTCATTTTTGATACAAAAATAGATAATCCTCCCCTAAAGAGACTAAATGATGAGACAATTTCTCATGTCCACTGATTGTCTGTTCAGGAGTTTGATTTAAGTCCATGATTAAAGATGGACATCTTGACTTCAGTTCTAATCTTGCTGATTTACATTTTCAGCCACTGGAACTTGTTATGCCTTTGTTGGTTTTTTTTGCTTAACTCATGAGGAAGTATCTGATAAGTAATTAGAACCTGTAATCTAGTCATCTGCTAAGCTCCATTGCACTTCACTGAAGTTCTTGATTTTCACTGAAGAGCTTCTCTTTCAGCTCAGCTCAATCTCCCTTTGGATGGCTGAGCTATTCCCAACAGCTTCACTATTATTTTTATTAACTTTTGAAGGAAATAAAGAAAAAAGACACCTATTTATCTCTTTTCTCTGACCATGATTTCTATTTCACAATCTGCCCTGAGCTACAGTTTTGTAAAGCAGGAAAGAAAATCACACGACTTTGGGGAAGAAAAGGAAAAAGGAAGGTGGAGTAGTGCTAGGTAATGACAGTTTTTGACCTAGAATTAAAGTGCCTAAACACAATGTACGAAGGAATAAGAGATGGGAAATGTCCTTTTATTGTGAGGACATTTTTTGCCACTTTCCAACTTTATTTTGAGAAGGATTTGTCCTGAGCTTTCTTGCCAACCTGGTGAATAGTCTTCACTGTCTCACCTGACTCACCTTCTAAATATCTGAGGTGGTTCCTGTGCTGTCCAGAAAAGGGACACAGTTCAGATCCCCAAGAAATCTCCCATGTGGCTGTGGAAATCCCAGGAATTCAACTAAATAATTTTCTCCCCCCCACATTAATCATGTCCTAATCTCATAGTATATTGTCAGAATTGTTCAGCATTTCTGTATGCCCAAAATCCCAAGTGATTCAATAGATTTCAGGCTTAAATTGCATCTGCATAATGGCTCTTTTTCTCTTTCTGTTCAGTTCCCTGATGCACTCTACAAAGTTCAGTTTTCTTCCCCTAGAACATCTTGTCACAGTGCACGTGTATGTAAAATCTATGCATCAATAATTCAACTTCTTGTTGATTATTTGATATCTGCCATAGCTCAGCTATTTCCTGAGGCTCAGTGATTAGCCTCCATGACCTGGAAACATACCCTAAAGGAATTTTAGCTCTGCATCTTCCTCTTCTTGTTACCAAAGATGATTTTGACCCCAAAGTGTGTTCCTTTCTTAGGTCAAGGTGGCATTGACTCCCTCCCACCTCACTCTTCTGTTTACCTGACCCTTCTTGCTGTGTGGTGGACACACTAACGCATGGGGGAGGCTCTTTTTTCCCCTCCCTTCTCCCTGTTTAATTAATGTTTCTAGCACATCATTTAATTTGCACATTCTCCCTGCTTGATTGCCTTTTACCATTGCAGCTGTCTGACAACAGATTGATAAAGTTTGACCTTAATATAAGGAGAAATACTAATAGCACTTAGAGCTTTGCCACTCTTCTCTTTCTTTAGGCAGCAGATCCAGACTAGAATTGGTTTAAAAAGTCAACCCTTCCACTCCATAGAATATGAGAAACCTCCATTTCTACAATAGAAACATTCAAGCTTGATTTTAGGAGGGGAAATCATTTTTCCCTAGAGGGTTCAGAGCAACAAGACACTCAGAGATCTTTTGAAATCTCATTTCTTGGAGATCTTAAGGATGTGACTATACAAAGCCATGTCTGACCTGACCTGGCATTGGCAATACTCCTGCTCCAAGTCAGAGGTTGCATGAGGAATTCATGACATCTTGTTAAGCTAGTAATTTTGGGATAGGGAGTTGTAAACATCCCTAAAATGATCCTAAGTAAGTTAATGTCAAGGCAAAGTCTTTGCCTAGCTATTCACTTATTCATGTGTCCTGAAGCCTTAGTTTACCATTGCACAACTCCTAGACTAGGCTTTCCATTGGTTTCTTCTGTTTCACTGTTCCTTGACATTCAGATCCAGCTCACCCCACCTCAGATCTATCCTTGGTCTATCCTACACTCTCTCAAACCCTATTTTAAATCCAAACTCTTACACTGGCATTTTTACCAGAACCCTCTAAAAGTGACCAAGGTTAAAGTCTTCTATCTAGATAGTGAAGACATATAGAACTCTCCCTTTGCAGATCTCTCCTAATCTGGGATCCTTGTCTCCCATTGTTAGGGCAAGAGACAACACAACCAGAGGTGTTTCAGAGCTGCCAAGGAAATTGTTTCCATGATCTTCACCTGAAGGATAATCTTCATCTCCACTGGTGAGTCTACACAGCCAGGTTGGATTTTGTGCATTTATTCACCCCTTAAATACATCACTCTCAGGATCCCAGAACTAACATATGAATCCCTTTCCCTGAGAAAGGCATCACAAAAACAAGACTTGCCTCTGCTTCCAGAGATAGTGTTGCAAAACAAACCACAAGGCTGTGACAGGAGTCTTACTGCAAGTTCCTTGTGTTGTCAGATTGCTGAAACAATCCATCTGGGATGATGGTTGGACCTTAAAAATCATCTAGATCCAACTCCCCTGCCATGGGCAGGGACATCTTCCACTAGACCAGGTTGCTCCAAGCTCCATGAAACCTCCCTTGAACACTTCCAGGATTAAGGCATCCACAGCTTCTCTGGGCAACCTGTGCCAGTGTTTCACCACACTCACAGGGAAGAATTTCTTCCCAATGTCCAGTCTAACCCTGACCTCTGGCAGTGGGAACTCATTCCCCCTTGTTCTGTCACTCCAGACCCTTGTTCCAAATCCCTCTGCCGCTCTCTTGGAGCCCCTTTAGGCACTGGAAAGGGCCCTAAGGTCTCCCTAGAGCCTTCTCTTCTCCAGGATGGATACTTCCTACTCTCCCAGCTTGGCTCCATGGCAGAGGTCCTCCAGAATCATATAAAGTTTTGTGTTGGAAGGACCTTCAAGATCATCTAGTTTTAACCCCCTGCCATGGACAAGGACATTTTCCACCAGCCCAGGTTTATCCAAGCCCCATCCAACCTGCCCTGGAACACTTCCAGGGATGAGGCATCCACAGCTTCTCTAGGCAACCTGTGCCTGTGCCTCACCACCCTCACAGGGACAATTTTATTCCTAATATCCAATCTAGCCCTTCCCTCTGGCAGTTTAAAGCTGTTATCCCTTGTCCTATTACTACATGTCCTGAGATCTCCCTGGAGCTTTCTCTTCTCCATTCCCTCACATGAGGGTTATTCTTCTGACATGAGAGAATTTGGCAAAGGGGAAAACTGATTCCTCCACACCACACTGTTACCCTGATGTAGGTTTGAACCTGAGCTATCAACTACAACAGAGCACAAGGTGCAGCCATACCATCATTTCCAACCACAGCTGGCACAGCTCAACTCAGAAATAAATTGGAGAGTTTAGGGCTAATTATAAGAGGCCTTTTAATTTCCATCTGGAGTCACAAAATCAATATAAACTCCTTGCTTCATTAAATAATTGCAGTTGCCAATAGCTGGAGCTCTTCCATTTCCAGGTGTGCTGGAAACCTGTTTATTTAATGGGTATCTTGCTCCAGGTCCATTTTTATTTTTTTTCAAGGAATGTAGCCATACAGCTTCCAAATCCTGCAGCAGAGAAAGAAAAGACATGAGGAGGGAGGAACATGCTGGGCTGATTTGACAAGAACACGATACGTGCTTGGGCTAAACTTCATTTTCCTCTGAAATTCAAGTGATGTATGGTCAGATTCCTCCTCCCTCTACCTTCATAGATTCCTCCTCTCTCTCTCCCTCCACAACTGTAGTATTGCATGGAGAGATGAAGGCAATAGCAGTCTTGGTTTAAATAGGAGAAAATGTTGGTTCACTTGGCCAAATTCATCACAGGGCCAGTTCTCTTAAATATCTTTGTTGATGATTTGGATGAAGGGATTGAGTGCACCATTGGCAAGTTTGCAAATGACACAAATTTGGGGGGGAATGTGGATCTGCTGAAGGCAGGAGGGCTCTGCAGAGGGATCTGGATAGGCTGGAGAGATGGGCTGAGTCCAACAAGGCCAAGTGCTGGTCCTGCATTTTGGCCATAACAATGAATTTGAAGAATAAACTTCACGTCTAGCGACTGACAATGCAAGGATAAGTGTGAACTGATTTGGCACCTCTGGTCCTCCCAACTCCCAGGAACCAGGAGCTGTGGGAGTGAGCACCACCAAGGGGAATGGCCTGTAGTGAAGGGGAAATACATGTCTAACACCAAAGTAAAACTGAAGATCCAGCAGCCTGTGAGATATTCTCCTGCTGGTTACAGACATTAGTGGTTTGTGGGGCTTTTCTGCTCTTGTGAAACCCAAATTCTTCATGGAAATAACTATTAATGGAACTAGAAGAGTCTCCCTTTGAAGTGAACACACTGATGGCTCCCAAAACCAATCCAAACCACAATCTGTTCCCCTTCTGAGCTCCGTGCAAGAAATTAGGCTTTCTCAAGATGTTTATACTGAAGCGTAACAAAATTCTATTAGGATTAAGTGATGACTATAGCAAGCTGAACTGCCTTATGAAATGCACAGCAAGGTTTATCAGTTTTCCATCTTCCATCTAAATATTTATGGAGCTGTTTTTCA
>NW_008652006.1:8890-27698 GCF_000695815.1 Acanthisitta chloris
GTAGATGTCAACAAATCTTAGGTTGATTCCTTAAGGTCTGTGCAGGACAAACCAATCATTTGCTATAAGCAGAAATCATTATTGGGAATAAAATCTGGCAAAGCACTTGGTGTAAACAATATGAACACTTGAAGCATATTTTGACTAAGAAAGGAGGATAGCTGACATTTCCAGGGAGTAGTTGTGATGTAAAGGTGGAATCAAGGAAAGTCAAGGAGTTCCATGTTGGAACAAACCAGACAAGTGTCACCTTAGCATTGACAGCATGTAACAGGCAGTAAATATTCCCTGGATTGCATCTGAAAATGAGCATTACAGTTACTCCATTCACAGAGTGCCTAAGGCAGTCTACAGTGAAGGGTATTAAAGCATCTTTTAAAATGTATTTCTCCCAAAATTACTTGCCTTTGGTGGGACCTTGAATGAAATGTGACTTGGAAACAACAAGAATAATACATTTAATTCAGCCTCTGTTTGAGCTTTTTCAAGTGTATGGAATTGGAAGAGGAGAGTGAGTTCCTCCCCATGGGGAAAGGGTCTTGCCAGCAGTACTGGCAGCTGATGGACTTGGAAAAGGTTCATGGCTGACCAATGAACTTGTATTTTTATAGTGCTCTCTATCCATCTACCAACATCTGTCAACTTTTCTCTCCTGGTCCTGGTTTGAAAGGGGCTTTGGGGTCATTCTGCATGTATTCATGGGATCACAGAAGTACAGAATGGTTTGAGTTACAAGAGACCTTACAGATCATCTAGTTCCAACCCCTCTGTCATGAGCAGGGACACCTTCCACTAGTCCCAATTGCTCCAAGCCCCATCCAGTCTGGTCTGGAACACTTCCAGGGATGGAGTGGCCATGGCTTCTCTGGACAACCTGTGCCAGTGCCTCACCACCTTCACAGGGAAGAATTTGATCCTAATATCTAATCTAAACCTCCCCTCCTTCCATTCCCCCTTGTGCTACCAATAGAAATTCAAAAGAGATTGCAATATTCCCTGCTGTAGCTATGGTGTGTGACCAACAGTCCTGTGTTTAACCCTGTGATTAGTAGAGTTTATTATCAGGAACAGTCATTTCCAAGATCTAGAATGTAAATATAGGGAGATGCTGTCAGCCTTGCAATCTCTTATGTCATAGAACCACAGAATGGGTTGGGTCAGAAGGAACCCTAAAGATCATCTTGTTCCAACCCACCTGCCATGGGCAGGGACACCTTCCCCTACATCTGGTTGTTTGAGATTTTAAGGAAAACAAAGGTTTGTATACCAGAGGATATAAGCAAAGCAGTTATTGGTGTTTGTAGAGATTGGTCTAAGTATGTTACTTACAGCATGAGCAGCTGTAGGAAATGCAAACTTCTCTAGGAGCTTCAGCTCAGAAAGGAGACTGGTAGAAGATTCTAAAAAAGGAGAAGATAAGAAAGGGAAATCCAGTGCTGGTAGTGAAGAGCTGAATAAAGAAGAAATATCTGAAAGTAGCAGAAAGACCACAAAGGCATTTTTATAGTAGATGGAGGAAATGCATTCGAAACCAGTGGGGAAGTTAGAAATGAAACTGCAAATGTCCACCATGTGGAGAGCTGCACTTAGGGAGGAAGCAAATGTGTAGGACTGGGCATTGGTAATCATATCTGAAACATGGAAAAAGTCCAAGTGACCTCAGACCTTCAGGAACGGAAATAGGAATACAACAAGTTTGGGAGCAACTTGGGCATTATATTGCCTTGTTTATTTATGTATATAAGTGACCAAGATCAGGATGGATGGGGACCTGGGTAACTTGGTCTAGTGGAAGGTTCCCTGCCCATGGCAGGAGGGTTGGAACTGGATGTTCTGTAAGGTCCCTTCCAATCCAACCCATTTCATGATTCTGAGATTAAAATCTAAGGGTTTGAGGGAAAAAAAGAAAACTCCCTGAGTGAAACAAATACACATACACTCTGTTAAGTCTGTGGAGAACATCAGGACACAATAAAATGAGAAAAATCTCTTGACCTCTTCACTCACCTTTCTACCCTCTGGATTGACAGGACTGGGGTGAATGCCTGAAATCACTTCCCCAAGTTCTTCCTCTATGGACAGAGAGAAGATAGAAATCCAGGGAGCAAGCAGTTCAGCCACACAGTGCTCTATACCCTGGCAGTTAATCCCAGCCTGTCCACCCATCCAATCCATGTGCTTCCAGCCTTGCCAGACCTACAGGTGTGTCTGGACCAGATCAACTTGAGCTGTCCAAGCAAAGCTCAAAAACTGACCCTGTTCAGTGAGCAAGCTAAAAAGGTGGTCAGGCTTGGAAGGCACTGGGACAGATGGTGCAATTAAGGAGAGCAGCTCTGAGCAGTGTTCAGTATGGTCACCCTCAGTTCCATATGTGTCCTGTCATCTGAAGTGGCTGGGGGCCAGCCAGGCATCCTCTGTGTTTGTGTTTCCCTGCCACATACCACAGATTAAACAGCTCTGCTGGGTCCTAAGGGTTGGGCCACCTGTGAGACTGGTGGTGAGATGAGGAATCACCTTCTGAGGACCAAACAGCCTGACTTTGGATCCACTTTGGGCTTGATTTACCATGTCTATTGCTTTGTGGTCACTGAGAGTCAGTGTGGATGAAGATGGTGTCCCCCTACTTCATGGAAGTTGAGAGGCAAAGTCCCCTGTGTCAGTGAAATAGGCAGGAATGACAGTGCAGCACAAAAATAACATAACAGCAGGTCAGGGATAAGAAAGATCCACAAAGGATGGAAAAAGGTGAGGATTTTTGAGGATATCCCAATGGTATCCTGGGGTGCATTAAGAAGAGCATTGCCAGCAGGTCAAGGGAGGTGATCCTGCCTCTCTGCTCAGCCCTGGTGAGGAACATCTGGAGTGCTGTGTCCAGTTCTGGGCTCCTCAGGACAAGAGAGACATGGAGCTCCTGGAGCAGGTCCAGCAGAGGGTTATGAAGATGATTAAGGGACTGGAGTATCTCTCTTCTGAGGAAAGGCTGAGGGAGTTGAGCCTGTTCAGCCTTGAGAAGAGACAACTGAAAGGGACCTCATCAACCCATACAAGCATCTGCAGGAAGGTGTGAGATGGACAGATCAGGCTCTGCTCAGTGGTGCCAACCAATAGGACAAGAGGCAACAGGCAGAAACTGATGCATAGGAATTTCCACCTGAACATGAGAAAGAACTTTCCTGTGCAGGTGACCACACAGTGGAAGAGAGTCTCCCTCACTGGAGATACTCCAGAACTGTCTGGATGCAATCCTGTGTGATGTATTCTAGGACGAACCTGCTTGAGCAGGAAGGTTGGATTAGATGACCCACTGTGGTGCCTTCCAACCTGAACCATTCTGTGATTCTGTGATTTTGGAAAAGTCTCCTGTTTCTCTTATTTTGGCCCAAATGAGAAGGAATGAGTGGAAGCAACCTGCAGACACAGGATCCATGGCAGTTGTTGAACACTCCTAGATTTCTCCACCAGAAATCAGAGAAAAGCTCAGGCATATTTGAGCAGCTGTTTTCTGAGCTGGCAAACAAATCCACAAATCCAATCTGGCAGATGAAGCAGCAGCAGCAGTGTTGAAAAGGGATAAAACAGTCTGAGAAGGATTGAAATATATCAAAAGGATTTTCCTGTGGGAAAATGACACTTTGGGGGTCAAACTTTGATTCAAAGCTATTTGAAACTTGTGTTACAATGCCACAGGGACAACTATAGTGAAGACCGATGGACAAACAGGACACACTGAGGCATCAAAAGTCTCATAGCACAATATTGCATTAAATTCTCCTTTAAGCTTCCTGGTCTGTTCATTTGCTGTGATATGTTTTGGGAGTGATAGAAGCATTATTTGAGGATTCAAAGAACTTCTGGGCTGGAAAGTGAAGGTTTCCATTGTGATTAGGGGAAGGACACTGCTGTTTGCTCAAGCACACACGTAAGGACAAGAAGGATGATTCAGGGAACTTTTGGCCTTAATTATGAGAAAATATTACCCAGATATGACCTTTTAGTAAACACCTCAGATGAATAAAAGCACATTCTGCATCTAGAATATCTTGGAGGCACAGCCATGGGTAGATCTACAGGAACTTCATGACAGTAACTAATCCAGAAATAAGACCTAATGAGTGAAAGAGGAAAGAGACTGTCCATACCCTCAGGATAAATCATAGGGAAGTATTTTGCAGCAAGTGCCACCAAGGCTCTCACAGCATCCTCCTCCAAACAGCAAGTGAGCTGACTGGTGGCCACCTCATCCCAGAACACAACTACCTGGGGCTTGTTATTAATGACCCATTAGTAAAACTTCATTTAATTGTCCTAAAGCTCAGGACTTGGTAGAATAAAAGCTTGTCCCTTGAGCCTGGATGTATTTTAATTGTAATTGGTGGTTTGCATAGGAATGTACTTCCAAAAGATCTCAGAAGGCAGGATGACCACCCAGGGACACCTGCTACAGCATTGTGAAAGAAAGGAGAAGTCAATGGTACAGGCTTGAACCCACAAGTGCTTTTCATTTTATGCCTACAGGATGGAATCATAGAAACACAGAATCATTTGGGTTGGAAAAGACTTCCAAGGTTATCAAGTCCAACCTTTGACCGATCACCACCTTGTCAGCTAGAGCAGAGCACTAAGTGCCACATCCAGTTGTTTCTTGAACACCTCCAGGGTTGGTGACTCCACCACTTCCTTAGGCAGCCCATTCCAATGCTTGAATTGGAACTGCTAAGAATTGTTTTCTGCATCTCAAAGTAGGGAGGAAGAGAAGGTTCCCAGGCACAGAGTGGCAATGGTGTGAAACGACCCCTGTCTGCCCGTACTCCTGGCCATGTGCACTGACCATTGCCCCAGACTTCATCTCTGCACTAGTGGGAAAGATGTTTATCATAGAATCATAGAATGGTTTGGGTTGGAAGGGGTGTTAAAGCTCAGGTTGCTCCAAGCCCCATCCAGCCTGGCCTGGAACACTCCCAGGGTTGGAGCAGCCACAGCTGCTCTGGGCAACCTGTGCCAGTGCCTCAGCACCCTCACAGGGAAGAATTTCTTGCTAATATCCAATCTAAAACTATTCTTCTTCAGCTTAAGGCCTTTCCCTATTGTCCCCTTGATTTCTGGTGAAAATCTTTCAAACACAAATCAGTTTTTGTTCCGACAATATTCATTGAACCATTTCAATGTTCCTCCACAAATCATCTTGGGAGAAAGTGAAGATTTTTACCCTATTAGGTTTTTCTTGAGTTTTATTCCTCAGTTGTCTTAAAGTTCAGAAGAACTGAGGACAATTACTGGTACATAAACACATCTCTTCAAAATCTCAGTGTGTTTTGTTAAGGCTGGTGCAAAGATTGAAGACATTTCCTACAAGTTAGGATCCCACAATCCTGTATAACTCTTATTCTGACTGCTTTACACATGCTGCCTCTTCAAAACTCAGCCTTGAGAGGGCATGTTTTGTTCCCTGAGAAACTTAATGATTGCTGAACACAGAAAGCTGTTTCTATCTGCTCTAAAGTTTGATTCGAGCCTTCAGCAAGTATTTGCAACTGAAGGCATCACCAAGGCATTGTTTAATTGACAGGAACTTTCTGAACTCTACACTGCAATATTGAAGAATTAGCTGGGAGAACAACATGTGGACAACAAGTGCATGATGCAGCTTCTCCCTCTTTGGCTGTGTTGTCACTTCTAGCTGTCATTCACAATGGGCTGTCATCTCCCTTCTCCTCCACTGGCTTCATGCTCACCTTGGAAAGGCTAATTAGCTCCTTGTCAGCTACTGCCTCTGCCTGAGTGTGGAACAGGGGAGCTAAAATCAATTTGTCTTTCTAGCAGCATAACCAGGAAGGGAGAAAGAAGTTGGCAATAGAATGACTGGCAGGGAATATTGAAGCCCCTCAAAATAATTATACTGAGAGCTTAGGCAAGTTTATGTCAGTCTCTGATGAGGAGATACTGGACTGAATTATTTTATTTAAAAGAGAGAGAAAGTTAGGCACAAACAAGATCTGCTCATGAGCAACCATCAGCAGAAACAGGAGTTCATGTAAGTTGTTAGGGATAACTTCACTGGCACTGCTGAATTTATTAAGTCATGAGGTTGGTCCAAGTTGTAGGTAGGTCCTTCCTGAGCTCTGGTAACAGGCTTGAACTGCAAAGCTCACAAAGTAAAGGATTTCTGCTACAGAATCATGGAATCATAGAATTGTTAAGGCTGGAAAAATCCACCAGGATCATCAGACCCAACCTGCAACCAAGAACAACTGTGTCCACTAAACCATATCCCAAAGTCAATGTTTTAATAGAATCATAGAGCATTAAGGGGTTGGAATGAAAATTAGAGACCACCTAGCCCCAAACTCCTGCCCTGGGCAGGGTCACCTCCCACCAGAACAGGTTGGTCAAGGCTTCATCCAACCTGGCTTTGAACACTGCCAGGGTTGGGGCAGCCACTATTTCCTTGGGCAACCTGTTGTAGTGTCTCATCACCATCATAGGAAAAATCTTTTTCTTGATATCTCATCTAAATTTTCCCTCTTTCAATTCATCTAGCCCCAAACTCCTGCCCTGGGCAGGGTCACCTCCCACCAGAACAGGTTGGTCAAGGCTTCATCCAACCTGGCTTTGAACACTGCCAGGGTTGGGGCAGCCACTATTTCCTTGGGCAACCTGTTGTAGTGTCTCATCACCATCATAGGAAAAATCTTTTTCTTGATATCTCATCTAAATTTTCCCTCTTTCAATTCATATCCATTGCCCCTTGTCCTGTCCTGCCAGTTCCTAATCAGGAGTCCCTCTGTCTGTATGCAGTACTCCAGGTGTGTCTCACCAGAGCAGAGTAGAGGGGGATAGTCACCTCCCTTCACCTGCTGCCACACTCATTGGATAAGTTTAGAGATCTGAGCACCCCAGAGATCCACCATGGCAGGCAGAATCCTCAGACAAGTCAAATTATTTTCCAGAAGAACCTATTAGATACTTTTTTGTTGCTGCTCTTGAGGGAATTTTAGATTTGCCACAGCACTACAAGGCACTGAGTTCTTGGATTCATCCTGGGGAACTCTCTGAGCCTAGAGAACTGTCCAGTTGTTTGGGGAAAGACTTTTCTACCAGTCCACAGACAGACTCCTTTTTTTAGGAAACAGAAACAAGTTGTGACTCTAAGAGGAAAGGAAGTTGCATTTCATAGAGTGCCACATATATCAATGAAGATTCCTATTTCTCTATGTGTTTTGACTCTGTTTTTCCCTTCACCCCACAAGTCCTTTGGAAAAATCACTTTCCCTATTTCTCTATGTGTTTTGCCTCTGTTTTTCCCTTCATCCCACAAGTCCTTTGGAAAAATCACTTTAGGCAAAAACTGCCTTTGAGGAGACAACTAGTACTGTTTCATACCTGGCTCACAACACCCAGGAACGTGCCTGTGCTATTGGCAGTAAATTTGAAATGGCTATTAAGTCCAATTTTTGAGATTTCTTCTTCTGGAAGTCATAATTCTTGAGCATAAATAGTGTTTAATTACTTGTTCCCCATATTATCCACCATAGGCCCATTTTCCTCAAAGGAAAACAAAAAGAAACCTCTTTCCAAAGGCTTCTAAAAGTGATTGTTCATATATGGCCTTTCTGTTGCTCAGTTTGTTGCTGGGTTCAGCTATAGCCCAAGGTAACAGAACAGTCTGAGCTTCAGAAAGCCAAATCCTTGCTGTAGGCCCTCCCAGGTGAGGCTTCAAAGCTAAAAGGAGACTTTGAACTCCTCTGCTCTTTCTGGACCCTGAGGCAAGGTGAAAGGCATCAACCTGCAGGCAGAATTGCATCCCAATCCTGACCTTTCTTGGCCAGAGAGCTGCAGATGCCCATCACCTCTTGGATGGTTTGGCTGTAGCACCACAGTTAGTGCAAGAAGACAACATGAGGCCTTATGCATAGACCCTTCACAGGTAAAACTTGTTCTGTGCCTTATTTAGGTTTTTCCATGCCCTATTTAGATACTTCCACAATAGCTTGCAAAGTGGGAAAGGAAAAGACAGAGACATTCAGCTCATGCAAGATGCATGGCTGCATTTGCTAACAGGATTTGCTGATTGCACCATTTATTTCCTCTGGAGAGGTTGGAAGTGCCACACACCCACTTAATCTGACTTTTAACTGTGAGTGGTGCCTACATTGCATTGCTTTCACTGGGAAATTAAAGTGTTTCACCTTTCTCTCTGAATAGGAAAGAATCCAACTCCAAATCTGGGGAGTTAGCTTAATTTTAAATGCTTGAAGGCACTGATAAATGGGTAGGATTTATTGTTTGAAGGCACTGATAAAGGATGGGATTTATTGTTTTCTCTTTTGGTTGTTCTGCTCATGCCTCTGTCTTCACTCACTGGGTGTGATATATGGGATAGATCCTCATCTTATTGAAGGCCTCAAATGTGGACAATCTCCAAAGGCTGCTGTTTCTGTTTTCATTTATTGGAGTAGCTGAGGAGTGTCTACAATTTAGGCAGAATCACAGAATCATTTAGATTAGAAAAGACCTCTAAGATCATTGACTCCAACTTTTACTGACCACCACCATGTCAACTAGACCAGAGCACTGTGCCATGTCCAGTTGTTTCTTGAACATTTCCAGGGATGGTGACTCTACTACTTCCCTGAGGAGCCTGTTCCAATGTTTAGCCACTCTTTCAGGGAGCATGGAAAGCTGTGAGACACTGAGGCTAATCCAGATTGACCACTGGGGATCCCTAAACCAACCTCTGACAACAGTGGCCCATCTTTCATTCCACAGCAGTGCAGCAGTTGGATGAAAGAGGAGGCTTAGTCCTCTATGACACTAATTTATGCCTTGACATATGGGGAAATCTGTGCAATTTCTGATTCATCTGCTGCAGATGTGACCTGCTCAAACAGGACCCACTTTTTGGTAACTGAATTGTCTGAATGACTTTGTAATTAATTAAGTTGCTTTCTCCAAACATTGTATTCTGTGTCTAAAGTTGCCTGTGCTCTCTTTTTGCTTTATTTAAGTTGTTCTAAAATAGGCATTTTGCACAGAGCAGGAAAAGCAAATGAACTAAGCAGCAGTATCAAGGAATATTCCCTGGCTGCAGCAACTCCCTCAGTGCTGTAACACAGATTTCCCTCATCTGAATGATGCTACAGTCTCAAAGCTTCCAGACCATTCCAGTTCCATGGTATTACTAAGTGAGAAGTACTAAAAATAGAGTAATTATTGGTTAATTAATAGGTATTTAATACAATAATATAGCAGCATCTGGCAGCCCCAGGATTTCATAATGCTCTGTATTTACAATGAAGGGCATAAAGATACTCCTGATGTAAACATATGACCCCAAACCTTCTCTCAGCTAAGTGCAAAGCAAAAGAAGAATAAACCAGTACAAAATGGGGCAGCATCCACTGGTAGTTTTTCTAGCCACCTCCTCAGAAGATCTCTCTCTTCAAGCCTTCTGTTTCACAGGTTAATCTCACATTTCAGCTAATAATGAAGCCAAATCCCTTCTTGATATATCCAGAAAAACTCTTCCCACTCTTAAAAAACCACTTGGTAAAGCAAACACACTCCAATCTGAGAGATCTTGCTAAGAGCAGCAGACAGAGGTCACCAAATGTGCTGTTTGTAAACTCTTTTTCCCCTCTTTGGTGTTATCTTTCCCTCTTCCAACATTTGACAGAAACCAGTGTGAAAAGGAGGACAGAAAAACCCATGATGGTGTTCAGGCCACTTTGGTGTTGGGAATATGAAATTCTCTGCAAACACACTCCAATCTGAGAGATCTTGCTAAGAGCAGCAGACAGAGGTCACCAAATGTGCTGTTTGTAAACTCTTTTTCCCCTCTTTGGTGTTATCTTTCCCTCTTCCAACATTTGACAGAAACCAGTGTGAAAAGGAGGACAGAAAAACCCATGATGGTGTTCAGGCCACTTTGGTGTTGGGAATATGAAATTCTCTGGTGCTGGAAAGACAAAGGTCACCTCTTTCCTCTCTCTCACCTCCACTTACATTATAAATCTCTCCCTCATGTATAAATTAAGGTCCTGTTGCTTATCAGTAAAGTCCTTTCCTCAAAGAGTTATCAGCTGCTTGTTTAAAACTGGATATTCACAAATTATTACGAGGTTTAATCTGAATTTCTAAAGGTGTATGAATAATTCACCACAACTGAAATGGTGCAAGCAGCACCTGGAGGTTTAATCTGAGTTTCTAAAGGTGTATGAATAAATCACAACTGAAATGGTGCAAGCAGCACCTGCCTATGAGGAGGTGAATGCCACGTGCACTGTCTCCTGCTGGACTCTTATGTTTGTGCCTCAGGGCCCCACAGCTCATCTCTGAGGCTTCAATTCCAACTAATGGGGTTTGTTATCATTATTTCCTGGCAATGTAAGTGTAAGTCACAGTAACAACATATTAAGAGCAAGCTCAGCCCATTCAAGAGAATGTAAATATTTTCCCGTGGGAAATGAGATAGAAAATTCATGTCCACAGATTTCAAAAGGTCACTTAGGCAGCAGTGTGTACACACCAGCAATCTGCATCCTTCAGCATTCCAGCTGCATCCCAGTTGCCTTCAGCAATAACTCCTGTTTGGATGCTCCCCAGCCATGGAGACCATGGGAACTGAGGTGTGCAAATGGTAGAGAGATAGAGGACAGACTGACAGAGAGCATGAGAGACCAAGACAGCAAACCACAGAGGTGAGAAAGAGCTGAGCCACAACCATGGTGGTTGTTCAGACACAGAATGTGGTGGTCTGAAGTTATGTTAAAGGCACTTCCCAAAAAACTCATCTACATAGGTCACTGTTGTTTTGCTCCAGGGTATTTTCCAGCTTTTAGATAAATCATAGAATCATGGAATGAGTTGGCTTGGAAAGGACATTTCAAGATCATCTAGTTCCATCCCCCTGCTGTGGGCAGGAGCACCTTCTCCTTGCTCCAAGCCCTATCTGACCTGGCTTTGAACTCTTCCAGGGATGAGGCAGCCACAGCTTCTCTGGGTAACCTGTGTCCCTTTCCAGCTTCTCTGTAGCCCCTTCAGAAACTGGAAGGTTGCTATGAGGTCTCCATGCAACCTTCTCTTCTCCAGGCTGAACAGGCTCAACTATCTCAGCCTGTCTTCATAGGGGAGGTGCTTCAGTCCTCTTACCAACTTTGTGGCCTCCTCTGGACTTGCATTTTGGCTTGTGGAGGTAAAAGATAGAGTGGCTTTGTGTGTGCATATGGTTGGTGGTTAAATCCTCTCCTCTGTGCTTCTGCTCACTGGAGAAGTGGGAATAATTGCCCTTAAATTTGCAGGGATCAATGCACAACGAGACACTGAGCACTGAGTGATGATCTTGGCCCACAGGGCTCAAGAAAGTGGGTGGAAGGTCCTGATACAGAGACTCAAATACCTCTGTAAGATTAAAGTTAAGGTTTTCTTTAAGCAGATACTGAACTTGAAGTACCTAAGAGAGTGTGTTTGAACAGTGTGAAAATGTCACAGCATTTTGGTGGATACAAATCTTTGTCCTTCCTTCAAGCCCTCTGGCAAGGCACAGTGCAAAGGACAGCAAACCCCACATCACTCCTCTGGAGTGAGTTATTATTGCAGCCCTTTTTGGGCTGGGAATTGGGAGCTCAGACTTGTTCAGAGTAACTAACTTCAAGATCACACCAGTAATCAGTATGAGTTTCGTAAAACTTGATTCCTCATTCCTAATGTCCTGACAAAGAACTTTTACCTCCCTCCACAGAAGTTTTAACATAATGCCAATATTGAAATCACATCCAGGCTTTTCTGTCAGCTTTTTCTCTCCTGCTGTTCTCTCCTCTCTTTCCATTATTTCTCTTGACAGAAATATCATGAAATATAATTTCACAATAATGAACAGAAATTATTATGAAACATGTAGAATGTATTTGTAAGAATCAATGCTTTACTGATGTAAGGAGGGTAAACCAACCCCAAATCATATAGATATGTATATAATATATATGTGTATACAAATATACATATATATTCCTATCATACATGGTCAGTAGTGCCAGGCATCAGCATTGGATAGCAAGTTTTTCTCTTGAGAACCCCTTTGCATTGAATATACTCCTCTAGCACTGCTGTACTGCTCTGCCAGCATATACACCTTCCTAAACTGCCTTTATGGAGAATTATCTTCCTACCTATTATCCTTCTTGTCTATAAGGCTTTGCATTCATGCATGAGTATGTGAAGTCTCTCCAGTGTTCCCATGATCCTTGGCCACCTCACTGCCCTGGGAATCATAGAATCATAGAATTTTAGGAGCTGGAATGGACCTTACTGATCATCTAGTCCCAACCCTCCCTGCCCTTGGACAGGGACACTTTCCCACTAGACCAAGTTGCTCAGAATGTCATGCTGGAGAGAAACTTAATACACAAAAACATGTTGTTCTACTCTGCCAAAGCTGAGGAGAGGTATGAGCCAGGCAGGACCATCCTTGGTCAGTCTGGTCCATGGGGTGCTCAGAGCAGGAAGGTCAGCACTTCTGACCAGCCAAAATCTTTCTAAAATGGTTGATCAACTCCTATTTGAATCAGCAAAGTGAGGGAGACACTCACTCAGCTCACATTCTCACAGCTTTTCAATGGAAAAGGCTCTGAAGGGAGAAGATGTTCAGCATTGCCCAGATTTTTTCAGTCTAAGCCACTCTTAAATAAGAGTTGTGTCCATTGGAATGTAGTGGCTCCATACAGAAACTCATGGATGACTTCAGTGCTCCATGCTGTGTCCCAAAGTCCTTTCAAACTTTCATTTGCCATTTACAATGGACACAGCAATTCAGATGAAATTCCTTGTCCAAAACCAAAGGATTTTCACATTAAACATTGTATTTTTTCTGCAGAAAAGAATTATTTGCAGACATGACAATGCCTGAAATAACTTAGAGGTTGCATGGACATCCCACCCTTTTACAGCCTGAGCTCAGTGTAATATGCATCAGTCACTTCTTGCCTCTCATCCTGTTATCATCTTGAGGTGGGTTATGAGTGCAGTTCCACATGTTGGTTCTTCCAAAGGCTGAGAGATCAATAACCTAAAGAAAGTCCTTCATGTTGGCTTGGGAAGGTCCTGGTGTGCTAAGTGATGACCCAAGTAAATGGAGTCTGATTTCACAGAATCACAGAATCCTTTAGGTTGGAAAAAACATCCAAGATTAGCAAGTCCCACCTTTGAGCAATCAGCTTGTCAGCTAGACCAGAGCACTAAATGACATGTCCAGAGGTTTCTTGAACACCTCCAGGCATGGTGACTGCACCACCACCCTGGGCAGTACATTCCAATGCTTAACAACTATTTATGTGAAGAGATTTTTCCTGAAGTCCAACATAAACCTCCACTGGCACAGCTTGAGGCTATGTCCTCTCATCCTCTTGCTAGTTTCTTGAGACAAGAGACCAAGCCCCACCTTGCTACAACCTCCTTTCAGGTAGTTGTAGAGGGGATGAGGTCTGAACTCTCAGTCTTCAGGCTATTTGCTCTGTAGGCAAAGAGAGAGTGCAGGGCCAGAGATTCATTTGAATTTGAAAATTTCACAGAATCACAGAATATTCAGAGTTGGAAGGGACCCACAAGGATCATCAAGTCCAACTCTTGACCCTGCACAGGATATCCCCAAGCATCACACCATGTGCCTGAGAGTGTAGTCCAAGAAATTCTTGAATTCTGTAAGGCTTTGAGCATCATTTGGTGCTAACAGAGTCTCCCTGATACTCAAGATATTCACTTTGAATTTCACTGTCAGATGCCCATCTTGGCTGACTGTCTCCTTCTGACTCTCTGTGAATGGAAATCTCTCTTTACTTCAGCCCTGACACAGGCAAGAAAACATTTTCCAGCTGCAGCTGATCAGGGAAGCCAGGAAAGATCTAGGAACTAAAGATTCTCCCACCTTTTATTGCATGGGAAATTCAAATCTGCTCACCAGGCTGGATCCAGCCTGTGATGACATTGCAAACCTGCCTAAGAGCATTAGCTACTATGTCAGCATTTATCCACTCAGCAATGACTCTTAATTCCCATCGCAGGCAAATCCCCATATTTCCCTGCAGCTTGATTACAAGGGTGATTAATGTGAAAGTCAACATATTTACCCCAAATACAACATCATTAAAAAGACTAAACATAAAAGTGCATATTTACAGATACCTTAACTTGACATGATTAAAACAAACAGCCTCCTGTCTCCGTTTTTGGATGCAGGGAAAGGATCTGAGCTTCTCTTTCACCTTTCTGTTTTCATGTCAATAGATGGCACTAGTATTTTCTCCATTTTTCACTCCAATATTACATATCCATATGATACCTTTGTCCTTTCTCAGATTTTCAAGGGGTGAATTACTCATTTCCAAGGGGATGTTTTATTCTTAGAACATATATATAATATCACTCCAGTTTTGCTTTCAGCTAGTAAATCTTTGCATACTTCATAAAGCCTCAATGCCATGAGACTGACTTATTCCCATTGTGAAAACCAAATGAATTTAGAGTTTTCATTTCCATACTGATGGGAGAGTTCACCAGGAAAAAGCCTGTAGGATGTCTGGATAGAGTGCCTTAAAATTCCTCTGGCTTTTCCTTCATCCTCACTATGAAAACAGAAAGACATTGCTGCTTTCCAATTAGATTTGTATTTGAACAATGATCAGTGAGTTGCACGAATAGCAAAGAGAGTAAAAAGTGGCAATAAGTTTCTCAGTTTGTTTTCCTTTACACTTAGAAATACAGGAACTGGTTAAGATTCCCTTTTCATACCATATACATCAGCTCAGCTTTTCTAATTAAACCCATTCTTTAGGAAAACCTATTTTAACATTCTAGCAAATGCTCTTGTCTTTTGCCAGTGTAAAGTTCTCTTGAATTAAAGTAAAAATTGAGCTGGTCATTGTCATCCCAAGAAATTTATGTTTCATTTACCTGTGCTTAGGGGAGAACATTGTGAGCAGCTCCTGCAGTGTGAGAGAGGATCAATGGGTTTGGATTTCAGAGGTATCAAGAGTAAATAGGGTACAGAGTCAGTTTAGATTCAGTTCATTGTCTTGTCAGAGAATCTTGGCAGGAAGAGTGTCAAAACAAAATGAAAAGTTTGCTGTCTGAGTTCCCCAGTGACTAATAAAAGTGATATTTCTCCAACTCATGAAGTTATGGTGAGGAAAAAGATAATTGCAGAAATTCCTTTCCTATTTCATAGAGTCACAGAAAGGCTTGGGTTGGAAGAACCTTAAAGTTCATTTCGTTCCAAGTCCCTGCCAAGGGCATGGACACCTTCCACTAGCCCAGGTGGCTCCAAGTCCCATCCAACCTGGCCTGGAACACTCTCAGGGATGGGGCAGCCACAGCTTCTCCCTCCTTGTGATGGGAATGATGTGCACAGAGAGATGCAGAAAGCTGCATGTTAATGTCCTCTCGAGCTGGGAGTATTAGGAGGTGGGTCAAGGAGGTGATCTCAGCCAGAAAACATGGAAGGAAGAGAAGTGAATGAAGGTTCCATGGAAGGAAAGCTCAGAGGCAGCATCCAGCAAGAGAGAAAACTATTATAGACAAGAGATAGAATTATTATAGAATCATAAGATGGTTTGGATTGAAAGGGACCTTAAAGATCTTCTCATTCCAACTCCTGCCATGGGCAGGGACACCTTCCACCAGCCCAGGTTGCTCCAAGCCCCATCCAACCTGGCCTGGAACACTCCCAGGGATGGAGCAGCCACAGCTTCTCTAGGGTAACTGTGCCAGCACCTCAGCACCCTCACAGGGAAGAATTTCTTCCTAATATCCAATCTCAATCTTCTCTCCTTCATCTTAAACCATTCCCCCTTGTCCTGTCACTGGGGTGCTTTGTCCTATCTGCTACATACTGAACAGGATTAAAAGGGAACTTGGATGAATCCATCAACCATGGAGTATAATTAAGAAACATGAAAATCTTCTTATGTACACATACTGGTCATCCTTCCTCCACTCCACCCAGTCTACATGGATTTTGGAAACAGCCATAAGTTAAATCAGTGACAAGTCAGTGATGGGAAAGTTCCCTCGTGCTGTTCTGAGATAACAGCAGATCATGGTTAACAAGTTATGACAAGAACCCAAAGGAACAAATGAGTCCTGAACCCTGTGATGTTTATTCTCCTCAGATCTGTATTACAGACAGATCTGCTTAAATACAGCAGGTAATTGTCAGCTGGCCAAGGGCAGCAGCATTTTGCTGTTGCAATTTTACGCCTTTAAAAATCGTGGTGTCTCCATTTGCTAACAAAGAACTAATTAACATGCCAATTAAAGCACCTGGGCTTTGACATGGGAGCAGGCAGAAGGGGCAGAAATTAAACCACTACAATTAATTATGTTTGCCTCTCAGAGCAAGGCACTGCTGTCCTGGGATTTTCTGTCTGTCTTCGTTCCCTTTGTTCATCTCCCTCTTTGGTAATAAGGCAACACTTGTAGAAATTAATTTGGTGGAAATTGATTAAAGGTGGACGTTGTTTGCCCAGGGAAGTAATTGTCTGTGACGTCTGGTGGTGGGAAAGATGTGCACAGAGAGATGCAGAAAGCTGCATGTTAATCTTCTTCTCTTGAGCTGGGAGTATTAGGATGTGGGTCAAGGAGTTGATCTCAGCCAGAAAACATGGAAGGAAGAAAAATGAAATGAAGGTTACACGGAAGGAAAGTGAGATCAGTGGCAGCAAGAGAGAGAATTGTAATAGAATCATAGAATCATGGAATGGATTGGGTTGGAAGGGACCTTAAAGAGCATCTAGTTCCAACCCAATGGGCAGGGACCCCTTCCACCAGCCCAGGTTGCTCCAAGTCCCATCCAACCTGGCCTGGAACACTCCCAGGGATGGAACAGCCACAGCTGCTCTGGAAAACTTCTTCAAGTGTGTCACCACTCTT
Source organism: Acanthisitta chloris (assembly GCF_000695815.1). NCBI lineage: Eukaryota > Metazoa > Chordata > Aves > Passeriformes > Acanthisittidae > Acanthisitta > Acanthisitta chloris. The sequence goes on from NW_008652006.1 coordinate 25,808, forward strand.
ACAGCAAAGAATTTTTTCCTAGTATGTAATCTGAATCTACCAACTTTCAATCTAAAGTCTTTTCCTGTCACGAGTTCCTTAAGGCTGAAGGATGAAGGGCTAAGAGAATTGGGTTTGTTCAGCCTGGAAAAGAGAAGGCTTCAGGGTGACCTCATTAAGACCTTCCATTCCCTGAAGGAGGCAACGACAAACACGGAGAGGGACTTTTTACAGGATCTTAGAGTGACAGAACAAGGGGGAATAGCTTCCACTGACAGAGAGTAGGTTTAGATGAGATATTAGGGAGAAATTCCTCCCTGTGAGGAGGGTGAGGCACTGGCACAAATTGCCCAGGGAAATTGTGTCTGCCTCAACCCTGGAAGTACCAAGACCAGGTTGGATGGGGCTTGGAGCAAGCTGGACTAGTGGAAGGTGTCCCTGCCCATGGCAGGGGGGGGAACTAGAAGATCTTTAAGGTCCCTTCCAACTTAAGTCACTCTGTGATTCTATGGTTCTCCCTGTATCTTATACTGCTAAAAGATCAATATGAGGGGAATGTCTCTAGCTAGATGGTTTCCCTGTTGTGAGTCCCATCCTTGGTACACCCTCAATGGATGAAGGAGAACTCTGTCTTCCCCCATCCATTTTTCATCCAATGAAAATGGCAATAGGAGATGAGAGAGTCTGGGATTACAGATGAAACCAGAGAATACTCTTTGCAACTTGACATCACACCCAGGAGCTGATGCAAATGGTTTTAGCCCAAAAGCCAAGTATTTGCTGAGGCTGTTACAGACAACTCATTGGGCTGTGTACAAGGAAACAGTCAAGTAAGGAAAGATGATTATAAAGCAAGGATGGAATGGTGATTATACAAAAGCACAGAGGGCAGCAGCCATGCGAAACCTAAGGGTGGAAATTAGAGGAGGAGGAAGTAGATCCTGTTCTGATAACCAAGATCCCAACTATCTAATAAAACCTCAGCAATTTTTCCATTATTAGTGTTGTCTGAGATCTCAAATGGCAAAGACAGCAGAGAAAAATCCGAAAGAAACACAGAATCACAGATTCACAGAATATCCTGAGTTGGAAAGTACCCTTGAGGATCATCTAGGCCAATTCTTGCCCTGCACAGGACATCCCCAAGAACCACACCATGTGCCTGAGAGCATTGTCCAAACATTCCTTGAGCTCTATCAGGCTTGGGGCTGTAAGCACTGCATTGGGTTCCAGTGCCCAAACACCCTCTAGGGGAAGAGCCTTTTCCTAATATCCAACATAAACCTACTCTGACACAATTTCAGGCAGGACCCTTGGGTCCTGTCACTGGTCACCAAAGAGAAGAGATCAGTGTTGTCTCTCCACTTCCTTCAGTGAGGAAGGTGTATACAGCAATGGGTCTCCCCTCAGTCTCCTCTGCTCCAGGTCCCAAGTGACCTCAGCTGCACCTTATATGGCTCTCAGAAGAAGTTGGGAATGCTGCATCTCCATGAGGAATTTAAAACAATCTCTCTCTAATGTCATTTTAACTCTCTATTCCTTTAATATTGATTCTTTTTACCACCCAGACAAATGATTCTGAAGTATTTCTAACACTTTCTCCGAGTTCCATCTGTTTGCATGATAATTCCCCCCAAGTCCTTATAAGGACTCTAATGATCCTTTCATGTTAACTTTTATTTATTGATTTCCAGCTGCCTTAGCTCTGAAGGAACAGCATGGGGAAATATGAGTATTAACAAATAGCAGCTCTGCACAAATGCTACTGAAATTAATCATTAGAGAAGACAAGTTTCAACTACCTCACCAGGGCAGCAACGTTCACACAGGTGAGTTTCTATCAGCTTGGGTTGGAGTCATGAGAACAAAAGGGCAGAGGAACTGGTTCAGTGTAAGATGACTCCAAAATAAG
>NW_008652006.1:27740-29344 GCF_000695815.1 Acanthisitta chloris
ATGCAGAATCAGTTTTCTATTTCCCAACCATTTTTAGTTCCATATTTGAGCCTGTTGTAGTTTGCTTATTTATTCATCTGGGCTGCATCCAGAAGGTCAAAGGAGGTGACTCTCCCTCTCTACTCTGCTCTTCTGAGACTCTACCTGCATTCAGTGCTGGTGTTCCCTGCATAAAAAGGACATGGAAGTGTTGGAGCAAGTCCAGAGGAGGTCACAAAGCTGATAAGAGGACTGGAGCACCTTCCCTGTGAAGACTGGCTGGGGAAGTTGAGGCTGTTCACCTGGAGAAGAGAAGGTTGTGGGGGGACCTCAGAGCAACATTCCAGGGTCTGAAGGGGCTCCAGGGAAGCTGCAGAGGGACTCTTGGTTAGGAACTGCAGTGATAGGACAAGGAGCAATGGGGATAAATTGAAAGAGGTGAAATTTAGATTAGCTATTAGGAAGATGTTTTTTGCTGTGAGGGTGGTGAGACACTGGCACAGGTTGCCCAGGGAGGCTGTGGCTGCCCCAACCCTGGCAGTGTTCAAAGCCAGGTTGGATAAGGCCTTGAGCAATTGGGTCTAGAGGAAGGTGTCTCTGCCCAGGGCAGGGGTTGGGACTAGATGATCTCTAAGGTCCATTCCAACCCCTTAACCATCTATGATTTGCAACAGGCATGTTTTCTGAGTGTTCATACACCCTCAAAGGATGGCTTGAACCTCAATTGCTATTTTGCAAGCAAAAAAAACCCTTGAAGAAGCTCTTCAGATCTACAGCTGTGCTGGTTTGGGCAGAGGTAGAGTTATTCTTCTTCCTAGTATCTTGTATGGGACTGTTTTGGGCTTGTGGTGAAAACTGAGAGTTGAGCTCAACTCAGGAGTTTTTATACTTTTACACCACTGATTGTCTTCCCGATCCCACTGAGGGGAAGCAAGTGAGAGATGTGTGGGGTTGAGCTGCTGTCTGGGCTTAAACCACCACGCATAGTTAATGGTTCAACTCAATGGTCTTAGATGTCTCCTCCAACCTTGATGATTCTGTGATTCTATGAACAGATTCTTTTCAGAACTGTTTGTTTTGTATCTGCCTTCCAATCATTGTGTTTATTCACCAAGTTCTAACAGAAGAGATTGTGAATGGTCAACCCTCACCCAACTTCTCTGAAGGCTTATGATCTTACAGCAGTAAGAAGAGAGACACATGTCTCTCATGGAAAAGATTAGAAAGATATGTGTGGAGCTGAAGAGCATAAAGATTGTCACATGTGATACTCAGAATGGTACAGGAAGGCTATGCCCTACATACATCATGCAATACCTTCTCAGAACAAGGACATTGGAAGTTGCTACAAGGTCCTTAGCAAAGTTTCTGTTCTTATTCTTATTCTTGCCACAGCCTTCAAAAAACCCAAATCACCTTCCAATTTTTTTCTCCCTCCTCTGTAAAGGAAGACAAACCTGAATATATGTCAGTTTTGTGCTGAGATCACAAAATGTACCCACAGGACATTATTACAGTGTTTGCCACTCTCATACATGAAATAAGGACCATGTGCCCTGTGTGCTACCTTGGTGGGCACCAAACTCCCTGTAACATGATTGTTTCTACTCTTCAGTAGCAGTAAC
>NW_008652007.1:0-1112 GCF_000695815.1 Acanthisitta chloris
TTTGGGGTGGGAAAGGACAATCCTGAGTGAAAAAAGTTCAATTTTGGGGTGGGAAGGGCAATTTTGAGGCAAAAATCTCCAATTTGTGGTGGGAAGGGCCAATCCTGAGGGGAAAAATTCCAATTTTGGGGTGGGAAGGGCAGTTGAGAGGGCGCGATCCGCGCGGGGAGCGCGAGGCGGCGTCACCTGACGACGCTGAACTTGAGGTTGTAGGATCCTCCGCTCTGGATGATGGGAGGGTAACACATCTCCACCGCCGAAGGATCTGCCCCAGCCAGGAATTTCTTCTCCTCGATGGCTTTTTCCACCGCCTCGGCCAGTTTGCTGTGCCGAACTTTCTGTGGTACCACCCAGATCCAAAATGGCCATTTTGGCCCAACTGGATCTCAGATCGTCCATATTTGGCCCAAATTTGAGGTTTGGACCCAAATTGCTAATTTTTTTTGAGCTGTCCTCACTTTAAAACGTTCATTTTTTGGACCAATTTCCTCTCTAAATTGATCCCCAAACTCCCAAAATACCAAATTCACCTCAGAATGCTCATTTAGACCCAACTGCACCTGACAGAGTTGGGCTAAAAACCCAAAATCCTCATTTCATTTTGGAATGCATTTTAAAATTCTCGTTTCTAGCCCAATCTGATGACAGAAATTCTCCTTCTGGTGCCAAAAAAATGAGCATTTGGGCCCAATTTGACCCCAAAATGACATTTTTTTGGGATTTCCAACCTGCCCCTCCAGATGGGCCATTTCTCCCTCCCAAGACCAACAATTTTTGGCCAGAGTTGACCCCAAACCCAATGGGTCATTTCTCCCTCCCAAGACCAACAATTTTTGGCCAGAGTTGACCCCAAACCCAATGGGTCATTTCTCCCTCCCAAGACCAACAATTTTTGGCCAGAGTTGACCCAAACCCAATGGGTCATTTCTCTCCCCAAGACCAACAATTTTTGGACAGAGTTGACCCAAACCCAATGGGTCATTTCATTTCTCCCTGACCAACAATTTTTGGCCAGAGTTGACCCAAACCCAATGTGCCATTTCTCGCTCCCAAGACCAACAATTTTTGGCCAGTGCCATTTCTCGCTCCCAAGACCAACAATTTTTGGCCAG
>NW_008652008.1:0-481 GCF_000695815.1 Acanthisitta chloris
ATATATATAAAAAGAGAGAGAGAGAAGCATTACAGGATCCCAAAACAAAAATGGTAACGTTTGTACGAAAATGAACATTTGGCCAGTGTTTTTATTTCAATTTAGTCACTGAAACTTCAGATTAATTTAAGAAGGCAAAGTTGCAAAAAATTAAAATATTTAAAAGCATTTCACTTACCTTAACCTACACATCACAAATACATGTGATTGATTTAGTCAAATAAGAACTTAAGTTAAAGCAATCAAAAGAAAAATACCTGCCTTGTGACAAAACAAAACTATTGGTATCTTCTTGCTGTAACTCAAATGAGATTATTTCTTCAAGTTAAAAAAAAAATTTATTTTTTTGCCTTTGTTATCACAGGAGTGAGATAGGGCTGTTCCAATGCCTCAGGAATCCAGAGCAGTAAATATATCGGTGTCTCTACTCCCTAAGGTTTCCCACTCTGATCCTTCCCCAGTTTTCTCTAGTGCTACTACC
>NW_008652008.1:516-82712 GCF_000695815.1 Acanthisitta chloris
AGAGCCTTTGAATTGCACATCTCCATGTAGCAGTTTAATTGTAAAGTGCAGTGACAAATGGACCCAGGAACTCCCTCTTGACATGGGAAGTTTCCTTGGAGCCAATGAAATCAGTAAAACTGTTGCAAGCATATTAACATTGGTGGAAATAGGGCTATTGGCAGAATTAGTTGTATTAATACAGGCTCTAAGAGTTATAAAAACTGTTGACCAAGGCACATCTATTATAGCCCATAATAGTAATTACAACTGGAAACAATAAATATTAATAACTTCGCTTAATTACAGCCTACTTTCTTCAAACGCATCCTAAACATGAGAGCTGAATTAGCTTTGTATGAAAGGTTTTAAATGATTGTTATTATGCTCTTAGGACCATTTGATATATTTGGACCGACACAGGTGATAAAGTTTGTAAATGACCCACTTTGAAACTAATTTAATTGGCAAACTAATGAATGGCATTATCTGAAAGTCGTTGAAATTCATCCAATACTTGTAAAGGAAGAACTCAAAGTTTGGTGAGGACATAGTGCACTGTTCAGAGGTTAAAAGAAACAGATTAATCTCTTTACTATAAGCTAAACAACATCAAGTTGTAACTTTTGGATAGTCTCTCCCTCTTGTTATCTGTTATACGGACCAAAAATATCCTGGCAAATTAAGATATCTTAACTTTAAATGTCTTCTAACGCATTCCTGTTATACTTTGAGGAGGAATTCACCTCCATCAACTGAGTCAGTGCAGCTTACATTGTTGAAAGAGGTCTTACCATAGCAACTTCACTGCTCTTATATAGATATACTTCAGGTATTTAACTACAGAGTAACTCCAGCAGTAGAGGTGCAGAGATCTCTTCCTCTCCTGCCAAAAAACGCTACAACCAGTTGGTTAGAGCACCTACTTAGAAGTGATGGGTTTGAATTCCATCAGACTGAGAAGGGAATTATATTTGGTTGCCCCAGGTTGAGGGCTCCAGTTTGCTGCATAAAACCCAGCAGCAGCAACAGCCACAACATTTGCTGAAAGGTTCAATCCTGTCAATATTTGTGAGGGACACCCATAACATACCTCCTGGCTGAAGCTACTGAAGGGACCAAAGTAGTGGAATATGAAGGTTTCTGATTCCTATTGTATTCAAACAAGCTGGAAATCAGTATTGCCTTGCTCAATGTGGTACAGGGTGTGAGCACACTTCTAGACATATGGGCATCTCAGGAGTGATGGGGAGGCACACAGAGGCTAACAGGCTTAGGAATTCTGTATTACAACCCCAAATTAATATTTTTACCTTCCATATCCATCCTGGTTTAGGCCCCCCATTTCTTTTACCATTGAACCTTTTAACCAGAAGTCAGGGAATGTAATTTTACTGTGATCATATGTTCTGAGGAAAATAGCTTGTACAGAGTTATTATGCAGCCTGAAACACGTCACACAGAAGTAACACAGTGAAAGTTACATTTGGCACAAATGTACATTTGGTACAAAACATTCAGCCTGGTGTCTTACAAGTCACCTCAATTACAACAGTTTGCAATTGCACCTTTTAGTTGTAAGCATTATATGGATTCTATACTGCACGGTTGAAGGGTTGGATTTAAAACAAGGCAACAAAAAGGCTGGTAAATGGCTTAGTTGCATTCAAAAATGCTCACCCACATCAAGAAAGAAAATCATGGTGAAATAATCACACAAGTCCAAAATCAAGTGATCAGATTCTATTTGCAAATGATGGTAAAATTGGAGTAAAAAGTGTAAATGGATCTGAAATGCAACACTATTAAGCAACTATGGTCTAGAGGCCTCTCTTAAATCACTTTATTATAATATAAGTGATAAAAATAAGGTACTGCTGTTGGTACATTATTTCTACTTAACACACACGATCAGTAATTAAATATATTTCTGCTGGTCTTGTGACCATATGCCTGCAATATGTAAAAATATTATTTTTTTTAATTTCTTTTGTTCCCAGTACTGACTGCCTGTCAGATTGAACCCTCCAGATTCCTGTGTGTTGGTATCCATGGGCTCTTTCTTGCCAAGCTGCCAGTCTGGAGCGTCACACCTTACTGCCTTTAAAGATTGCCCTGCAGAGATAGAGGAAAATGGCAATTTTTACATGATGCAGTCTGGCAGCCCAGGAGATTTGAAGTCAGAACTGGTGCCAAGATTTACCCAGGGGAGCAAGCAGAGGCAAAACAGAGAACCTGGGCCAAAGGAGAAAAAAAAAAGGAAAAAAAAAAAGGAAAAAATAAAGCAAAGGAAGAGGGGAGTGAAAGGGAGGAAAGCAGAGTGGTAGAAGGTTTTCTGATGAAGGGTAGAACACAGAGCTAAGCAATGGCCACTACATGTTGTTTGCATGTGTTTATTAAGAGGGTCAGGGTCCTAAAGAAAGTCAAAAGGAAGAGGTCGGCTTTTTTTGCATGCCCCAAATTGTGGTAGATTGGAGAATGTAAATGAGACAATTATTACACCCATGCTCATCAAGCTGTGCTGGAAAGACTTCAATAGCCTGATGAATATGCATGCAAATTTGTTAATTAAGTTAATTATTCTGCTGAAAATTCATTTGTCTTCCAAGGACATTTTCCCAATGATTTTAACATGCTTGTGCCATTAGTCATGCTCCATGCTATTTAACATTACTTTTTGTCCACTTTTTCTTTTTTCCTTCCTTCCTTCTTGCTTTTCTATTTAGTTTTTGTGGTTGTTGTCGTTTGATATGGTTTGGTTTTTTTATTAAAGCTTTAAAAGCAGAGGATTGGTTATCTTAATTGACTCCTGTAATGCTGGAAGATGTTAGCAGCCAACTCCATAGGAATACCCTAAAACAAGATTTCAATCAAATACTTGCTTTGTATATATAAAAAAAAAAAAACCAACTAAAATGTCCCCTAGGAAAGAGGGGGTGCCAGAGGGATGGGGGGGTTGGGGGTGTGAAAACTTATCTGGCATAATTAGAGCTGGAGTCTGAATGAGTCCACACAGGAATCAGGAGGGATAAATCTGTCCTTGCTGCAGGCTATTTCCTCAGCACAGCCTTGGTTTGGCACAGGGAGTTACCTTGCTCCAAAAGGTGAGAGCTCCTCACACCCCCCTTCCCTCTGCCTGTTCAGCTATACACAGAAACATATGCATTCAAAGAGGAACAAGAACTGAGATACTTTTCTGTCACCATGAGGGCCAAAACCCGTTACCATGGCAACAAAAGGGAATCGTGAGTTTAAAAATTATGTCTAAATGGCAAAATGAGATACTTTGAAGAAAGAGAAGGATTTTTTCCTTCTGTGCAAGAGAAACACAGTATTGTTACTACTTTGCATGACTACATTCTCAAAAAAATTGTTACATTTCTCTATCCATTCTCAAACCCCCATAAATTGAAAATGTGTCAGAGTGCACAATGACTATTTTACATTTCTAATATGAATTGGGTTTTTTCTACAATTCCACAGCATTTATCTGCTGGTTCCTCTTAAGTTCTCTCATTCTTATTCTATTATTCACTTGTTCTATTCCATTGCAAATGAAATACAGATTATTTGGGTTTTTCAGCAAACAGAAAAAGTCCCAATATGACCATGGGATGCTTTCTGCCTTCCTACAGCAACAAGGATACTAGGAAAAAGCTTAACAGAAAAGGGATTACGAGGAAAAGAAAATTGCAGATAATGGAGTTTGAGAAAATTAATTGGCAAGATTTCTCTTTTGTGCATTCCTTATACATTACACAGTCTGAATGGCACTGTAGTGTCACATAGATCGTAAACCAATTAGGATGATATTCTAAACCCTGTAATTTCTGTAATTCCATCTGCTTTAGATGGTTTAATTAGTGAAAGTTACAAAAGCCAAATATATTTGAATATTTTGAAATCAAGCCCAAAGGCAAGAAATAAGAGTTACCAAAAACACTTGATGTGCAAGCGGGCATATTGCATGAGTGTATGAAGAAGGGGAGGGGAAGGCTTTTTCTTTTCAATATTTTATTTCATGGAAGATGGGTTAAACAATATTAGTGATGAAATCCCAGTCATAAAGAAGACAGTGGCAAAATTGTGATGAACTCCAAGAGGTTAAGAATTCACCCCAGAAGATTACAATATTTAGTCCTGAGCTACATTTTTACCAGGGATAAAAATGTTTTCTTCATTATCTAGACCCCATCCTGCTCCTTCTGAGATCAAATGCAAAGTCCTCACTGGGAACTCTGACCAAGCCCTTGATTTGCATTATTTAGTTGATGGACTCTACAATGTTTCTAAATTTAAGGTGGTGGAAGGAAAGACCAGTCAATGGGCATAGCCCTTTTATTTCCAGAAGCTCTGTCCTGAAGCACTTGTCCCTACTGTTTCATATTCTTAAACTTTGCCCAGTGAATACTTTGATGAAAAACTGCTTCTCATTTGCTGGGTTTATACACAACACTTAGCTGGATTACACATAACATATCCCTGCTCTCATATCTCTAATGTTTATCATCTGATGTGTTTCCAGTCACTAATGGTAAACAACATAACATGGAAAGCCACTGTGCTGGTATCTTCTCTCCTGCCAATAGTCCCAGAGAAGTCCACAAGAAGGATGATTTGCATGGAAGAGGGTTCCACAAAAAAACTATGAAATCACTTTAACAAACTGGAAAGAATAATAATCTCCTTTTTTTAAAAAAAGGAATTTTTCAGAACTTTAAGAATATCTAAAACCAATTAAATAATTAGCTAATAATTGGCATGGCACTCTATTTGTTTAGTGATGGTATTTCTCCAGCAAAGCAACTGTACATTATTATGGACCATGAATAGCTTCAGTCACCTGTGACTGACAGCAGCATACTGAAGACAGGGTGTATGCTGTTGCAATGTCTGTCACCCTCTGATTGAGACACTGTAGGTGTCCAGGGCTGTCTTTGCTCGCTGTGAAATGTTCCAAGGTAAAACTGTGACTCATAAAAAAGATGACTTTTCTTTCCTCTTAATGAGAACACAATAATAGAAGTGAGCTATTAATTCTTGGTACTTCCTACAGTTTAAACAAGTCACTTTTGTTCTGACTGTTGTGAGAAATGTCAAATGAATGAAAATAGCTAACATGAAAACAATTGCAAACAGTGATGATGAAATAGAAAAATTAAGGGGAGGCAACAATTATATAGGATTGTTAAAAGGAGAGGGGGCACGGCATAGAAAATACCTATGTCATTATAGGGCAATGACTGTTCCCTATAACTATCAGGAAAGGTTTTATAATACAATTAGGCACATACTACCCTCTTGCATATTTAGTTCTGTAGCCATTTACAATGTGATACTTCTAGTTAAGAGAAACAAAAAAAAACCTTTTCCCTATCAAAAGCCTACAGCATTGGCTTCAACCAAAGTCATATCAGAAGCAGCAGTAAAGGCGAAGGACACCTCCTGCTCCTGGGATTACTCAGGTATTTGATTCTTGCTCTGTATTATGCAGGCAGCCAGCTTGCTTTTCCTTTCCATAGCCTACATGTTGAATCCAAATGTCCTTGTGATTGATGGAAGTCATCACTCTAGGTGTGCTGTGAACATGCACCTTTCCTCCCAGTTCACAACCCACTGGTAAGGAGTGGCCTGACCTTCCTCTCAATGTTGCTGAGAACCTTGTCCTTAGCTAGTGTCTTCATTATGGATTAAGTGCAAAACTCTCAAACCATGGACAATAATTTGGGTAAACACCACCAAAGTCCAGAAGTACCAGTTTTTCAGGTAGTCTCTTTGGGATAACATATTTGTGGTCCTGTTAAATGAGTAAATTTGGGTGAGCCATGGATACCTCTTTGATATAAATGTTAAAGGAAGAAAACACTATTGCTTAGCAGCTGAGACCCTCCTTCCTTTAGGCATCTCTGGTTCCTGTGTCCTTGCTTCATATTCCTTTCTCCTCTGGACCTTATCAGCATTTTTTGTGATTACTTGCCTGCACTTTGGTGCTCCATGAGTCCAGTGCAAGAGCACCAAAGAGTTAGCCATACAATGTCTGGTAACACAGGACAAGAGAAAATCAAGATAAACATTTATAGTATAACATAGCAGAGGCAAAATAAAGATTATTTGTCCCCAGTACTGGGGACAAAAAGGAAAGAACTAAAGATAGATAGAATAGCTAAAGATAGTTATTACAGCAGAACACTGCTGTTCCATAAGGGTTAAAATTCCCACCCCAAGTATGTTATACAGAAAAATCCAACCCATATCTCCCCAGATGCATAGTCAGTGCATTCTAATTCTAGAGGTCAACAAGATGCCTGCTGATCAGTGCTGGGAAGCCAGTCTGTCATCTTCTGTGGAGGGATCACGGGCTACTTTGCACCAGCAGCCTCACTGCTATCTGGTGTCCTCAAGGCGCAGCTGCCCATCTGCCAGCTCCCACTGGCAATGGAGATGAAGAGCATAGCTCACTCTACCCAATGAGAAGAGAGGCAAAAAAGCATCTCCCTACACACTGCAAGGAGTAGCTCCTGTGCTGCTGCTCTTTGTGATGCTGCAAATCAAATCCTACTAACCAGCTCAAAACAAACTCTTTTTTTTCCAAATCTGACAGCAGCAGCATCTCCTGTGTCATGTTAGGGGCCACAGACCTGTCATGGGAAGACTATGGAAACTCCTCTCTCCCCTGCAAGTTACAGCCCCTTGCCAGGTCTGCGAGGTCTGAACCACCACACAGAGCATAGGCATTCCACAGAGCTACAGTGGCTCTCTGGGCTCTGGACCAACTCCTGAAGGAGATCTGTGCCTTCTGGGCATGGCCAGAAGAAGCAGTTTCACCATGTGATGGAGATGACATTGAGCCCTGGTGTTTTTTACAAGCCACCAGAGCAGTGAGAAAGTTTCTATTTGCTTCTTATATGATCTGAAATCACAAATGGAGAGTGATTTACTGCCCTGGCTGAATGTATCACTGACAACAGTGCTGAATGTTCTATTCCGATGGTACCTTTAAGAAAAAGTTAGGCCATTGCATCTCATTACTGCCTTGTCCCACTTCTTTCCAAAAAGCACCACTCAAGTTGCAGTCAACTTTTACAACTAAGAGCTGCACTGCAATGTTTCTTGCTCCATTGATCCTCACTTAATGTGTCCTGAGGCACCATTTTCTTCATGGTATTTCCCATCAAGAATGGACATAACTCTTGTGCTCCTGCCTCCTCTGCTGCTTTTTCTATTGTTGTCTCCACTGCTAATTGTGTCTGTGACATGGAGGTAGCAACAGTGGTGATAAAACCTTAAGAAGGAAAATGCTGACAAGTCTGAGCCTTCAATTGCAAAAGAAACTAATATGGAGAGCTGACTCAGCACGCTAGCACACCGATTCATTTCCTTTTCTTAAAAATCCAACTCAACATATTTTTAAAAAAAAGATGGGGGGAAAGATATGACAATAGACTTATCAGTGAATTAGTCATGGCAGATTTGGTCTCTTCTAAGACTGACAAAGCTACACAACTGTCTCTAATCCTGTCACAGTGTTAAAATTAATGACATAGCCCGCTCTCATTCTGTGCACTAGAACATTCATTGTGGCCTTTCCTCTACAGGAGAGACTGTACTAAACTCACACGTGCACAAGTCAAGGCAGACACATGGCTGGAAATGCCCAGGCAGTCCAGAAGATGACAGGTTCTTATGACAAACCTCCAAAAGAGGGGAAGGACTTTGCTAGGGGGACATGTGTTGTCAACACTACGGCCACAATTGGTCAAGATCTTTGCATTTCTTGCACCGTTTTTCAATGGCTGCTGCCTGCTATTCTCATTTTCTTCCCTATGAAGACCAGCTCTATCCTGTTCTGGCAGCACAGTTGTGTTGGTCAGAGGTATGATGAGATGTGTAGTCTGCCACCACACTCTGGTTTGTTCTTTTCCTCCAGTTATCATTAATGCTCACAGTGAATAAACCTCTTAATGCAGATTGTCGCAAATCCCCATTTGTCTTCTGTACTTTTAGGCGGAGAAACACAATATGTGTCTGCATTGCAGTCACAACAAAGACAGTGAGTTCTGCCCACGGTCCAAGCCAGTTTTAAACCAGCAGCCACGTGAAAGCAGAGCCACCCTACAGATGGCAAGAGACAGATCAGCTCCTGCTGAGTATCCCCTATTAACACGAATAAAGTCGGCTCAGGTACATCACAATTGTAGTGCCCACTCTTGTGTTAATACTCATTCAAACGTGTCACAAGCCTCACCATATAAATCACAAAAGTCTTCAGCTGAAGATGCTCCTGTGAGTTACTTGCCAATGATGGGATATTTGTGATTTTTCTCAAAATACCAGTGCTTTTGAATCATGCAATTGTGTCAGAAACTTCAGCCTCTGGTTTATAAAAAGGAAAACAAAAAGCAAAATCTTTAGCCGGGGAAAAAAGTCGGCAAGTGAAGATTCCCTTCTCAAAAAAAATGATGAAAAAACAACCGTCTCTAGAGATTTTTGGAGGTCTGGACACGAGAGCTGTTGCTTTGCATGTTTTGATTTATTCTGTACTTCTTAAAACACTTCATCTGCTGGTCTCTGCAGTGAATGCCAGTTGAAGTTTAGTCGTGCTTTGTGCTTGCATTAATGTGTGCTTATCCATACACTTGAAATTTTAGGAAATACATGTTTCTGAGAGCCCAAAACTCAGTTACATCAACAGGGTTTTTTATGTTTACTTCAGCAACAGAACATTTTAAGCTCTGTTGAGCAAACATTGGGTTCTTATGCTGCAATTCCTTGTTGTGATATTACTCCATTATCCAGTCCAAAGGAAGGGGCACACAGTATATTTGAGTTTATGCAATAAAGAAATAAGAGACACACTTGGATGGAGCGTTTCCTATCCTGCTCACGAAGAGTCATATGTACACCCAAAGTGCTGGAGGGACGCAACACGTAGAGGTAGAGAAAGAAAAAAAGGGCTGAAAGCCAAACATGAAAAAAAAATCAACGAACTAATTCGTGCTTTCACTCTATGGATCACTACAAAACATAACAGGAAGGGTTGTGACAGCATTTGCAAATTAGCACATCACTAGAATTACTTAGGGGCAATAATTAACCACGTGGGGATAACTGTAAAATGAATTTAAACCTTCCCTTACAGATATTGATCTAAATCTTCTTGACCAGAACAGACCAGGGTTAACTTTTAGTGGATTTCATGACTGCTTTCAAATGGGAAAAGGTAAATGGACAGATGCTGAATCTATACTACAGTTAATATGCACAAGTAGTGTAATGCCAGTTAAAAACAACAATTCTCTGGCAGGAATTTATTCTCAGTATTGTATTTTCTGTTGTGCCATGTGAATGATCCCCTCTAAGCTTTTTTGAAATGACTCAGAGAAATACAGATTTCTTTGCAAAAGTAGATAGGGCACCCTGTTTTCAGCTTTTCCTTTCCCATTTACTCTATTCTTTCCCTCTTGCTCCCACCCACCACACCCATCCCCTGTTTACAATTTCAATTTTATTTACTGATCTTCAAATGTGTAAACCCTGTAGTGGGGATTGTTAACACTCTTAACCAAGATCTTCATCCTTGAGTTTGCAAATGTTGCTGTGAGCACTGGTGGCTAAAGACAGAGGTTTTCAATTAGAGCTGAGCAAGTGCTAAATGTGTGCATCTGTTCTGCAGAAAGGCTAAATATCTTTAAAATTTTAACACAAGTGCACTGACATTGCACAAGCAAAATCAAATGTCATTGAGAAGTGAATGGTTAAATACATAGCTGAGGATTCTATTTGCATTTTTTGGATGGCTAATTAGGTCACAAGGGTTAATATGTTAAAGAATGGTCTGTCTATTGTTATGTTGGCTGTCAAAGCTTATCTCAATCAAGCATAACTACAGATTAAGGGGCAGCTGTCTTTGATGAAAGTCCTTGTTCAGACTCATTCAAAACGAAAACCCTAATAGTTAATATCTTAAAATATTTTGCAGCCTAAGTGCCATTGTGAGTAAAAGTTGTGCTAAGATTTTTTAAAAAAATGCTACCACCACCATAGCTTACTGTGGTACAAAGCCTCAGACTGACAGTTTAAATTTGTAAGAAGTTCCCTGTTTTTTTCAGAAGAAAGATTTTGTTTTCTTCAGCATTAGTCCAGTGCAACCCTGTTCGAGGAACTTTCTCAATCTGAGTAACATTGGCTGAGGACTTGTGTCCCTGTAATACATTGAGCTGGAACGAAAACAATACGATGGGCATATTTGTAGTGAACAATTACTCAGCAGTCTAGGTTATTTTAATGGACATATCACTTTCAGCTAAGCTTTTGCATCAGTTCTGCCCTCTAGTTGCAAATGCAAAAAGAACATAGCTCATAATTGCATGATAAAGGAAGCTGCGATTTAAATATATGTATATGTTCTTTAGTAAATGTGACATGCAATCTGATGTTTTTCCCATGTACCAAATCAGATGGAAAAACCGATGTCCTGATGAGAGATTTCTCTTCATCTCTCCCTTTATTCCCCTAGTAGAAGAAAGATTTTACTATATAAATGAGTCTGTTGAAGAAGTAAACTGATAGAAGAATCAAGTATTCTCCAGTTTCTTATACAGCAGAGGACTGAAAAAAGCTGAGCAAGTACTTCACAGTTCTTAGTTATTTAACAGGTTTTGATGTCTTCTATCTGAAATCTGTCCCCAACAGACTTTTTTTACTTTAGTTCTTCTTCAAGAATTAGGGAAAAGTGGCACATAATTGGTTTTCCCCCCTTTTTTTATTAATGTTACATTTTTTAAAAAAACATTTTATACCCACTTCTGCCATTTTTCTCTGTTGCCAGTTACTGCAAAAACTGGAAAAATTTTGCTACCATTTTTATTCCCAACCCAACATGGCTTTTAAGAAACTTTGATCAGCCATCTGATATGTCAGTTTGGGCAGATTCAACTAGTTATTACTAGAACACAAGTTCCTTGCTTCATGTCTCCCTGTAATAGTGGTTCTCAGAAGAAGGATGCCAGTGAATTATTGCATTTAAAGGTTTTATTTTCTGTCCTAATATTCACTTCAAATTCACAGTTCCTGTAAGTATACCTGTTTGTCATGTGAAATCCAAGTATGAGCATGTAAATATTCTGTAAGATAATTTTGACATCCACTCATTTCTCCCTATAACACTATATATGGTGCAACAATGGTACAGCCAAGAAGTCAGTTTCTCTAACTTGCTAGAGAAGTCTTACTGCTAGCTTATTCAGGTGTTACCTCCAGGCTACAAGGATGATATTCTTGCTGCCATTTCCTTGCACACTTCCTTACACCCATATTTGCTTCTGAAGAGTGGACTACAGGACTCCTCTCCACAAAGTCTGTGTTGTCTTATCTAGCAATAAACCTTACAGAATAGCTACAGTTTTGTGGGGTTTGTGGTTTTCTCCACAACTATGTAGACTGTCAATCACAGGACAGAAAATGCCAGAAGAAATGCTGATGTGTATGAACTTTTTTGCCATTTTTTTAATCCAGCTATGTCTGATATAAGCCATAGTGTCACTTACAGTCCTCTTTTCTCCCTTAGTTTGCCCCGTAAGTTTATGGAAGGGATGGTATAACTGACAACTGAGCTTTTACGCAGAATCCTTAGGTCTCTGATGTGATGAGATCTCCAAACGTGTTTGGAAGACCATTACCTACCAGTGAGCTTCAATGATTATAGGGTATTACTGCATACCTCAGAGCTTTGGCTGGACACCTAATAGACCAGAAGAAACTCCATTTTCTTAATTATATCCCCATCTTTGGACATGTATCATGATGTATGGGACTTTTTCAGCTTCTTTCACTGAAACAACAGAGACTGGTCACAGCTATGAACAGAATGGACCACTGTCCACTTTTTATAGTCCTCTGAGAATCTTTCATAGTAATACCTGTAGAAAGGACCATACTCTAAATCTTCAATTTTCCTTATTTTCATGGTTGTTAGTCTTCTACTACTTTTTGTAGCAGTATCTCAGGAGTGTTTGGTGGTATGTAACAATGCATGGAGCTTCTTATAGATCCTCCATCCTTTAAATGCCTAATTATTGTGGCTGAACTGCTGAGGAACAGAAGGTCCAAACTCTTACGTTGCTGCTCTGCATTAGGAGCTGATCTAGCTAGAAAATAGTGAGCAAGGCTTGAAGCTTAACGATGTAAAGCTTAGGGGAAAAGCCTAGATCTGCAGATTTCACTAATGTCTGTTTAAAGCAGAAATTGTATGGCAGCTCGTCAAGCCCTGGCTGAAAAGTGTGTTACACCACACATGCTCTCCTGGACTTGATGTTATTCTCCAACAGAGATGTAATCCAAAATTAAATATATGAGATTTCTTTGATAGATGAGTGCTCCACTTAGAGAGACAGAGGCCAAGGATTCATCCAGCATCATAGATTGCCCAGGGAGGTGGTGGAGTCACCATCTCTGAAAGTGGTTAAGAGGCATCTGGATCTGATGTTGGAGGATATGTGTTAGTTCTCAAGGGTTACAGCAGAGTGGCAGGCTAATGGTTGGAGTCGATGATCTAAGAGGTCTCCTCCAGCCTTGATAATGCTATGATTCTGTGATTCTAAGGTATGCAAAATCCATTGCAGAGGCAAGGGTGGGCAACCCACAGCTCTGCCAGCAGCTTGCACAGAGCCTCTCAGAGTGACACCAACCAGATCAGATCCAGCCAGAGCTATGGGCTAGGAAATGTTTGACTAGTCCACATCCACTCCTTCCAGGCACAGAAAGTCCAACAGCAGTGCAAAATTTGGACAGAAAATCAGATTTCAGGCAACATCATTCATTTCTCTCCCGTACTCCTAACTGCTGAAAGGCAGCTAAGCAGGGGAAGTGCACCAAGGCACAGTGTGACTGGAGACTGGGCAGTAATGCTGCAACAGCCCAACACAGGCACTCTCTCCTGTCCCTTCCCTCTGCTCGCCCTGGCTGCAGCTGGCACAGCAAATGGCCACTTTCTCACCACAGCAGTTGGCTTCTATTGTTTCTGCTGGGCATCAATAGGCCTCTGCCACTCTGTTTTTTCCCTGGAACAGTGAGTGCCACAGCAAGCTGCTGTGCTGTTTGTCTCTGCTGGTCTCCAGGGACCACAGCAGAGACTGCATATTTTTTCGCAAGAAATGACAGGTGCCCGCTCTTTGACGAGGTGAATTTAAGTCTAGCACAGTAGACATACTGAGAAGAAAACAATCCTCACCTGGATTGTGCCTCCAGCATGAAAGGCAAGTGGTTTCACTTGGTAGTTCCTGTGTGTTCTGGGCAGTTTGGTGCCCTCATGTTGTGTGGCAAGGGAAGGAACAATATTAGAAATAAGCAACGCCAAGTCTGTAAGCAGCATGGTCAAGATCAGTCCTCTGGACTCCAGCTGCTCCTTCTCCCCATCTTTGGGCTCTCCTCTGCTGTTTGCCCTCTGCAAGGAACCAAGCTAGGCCAGACTGTATGCCTCGCTTTCCTCTTGCCTGGTTTTTTTTTCCCTGTATGCTCTCTACCCTTCCTGATGATTTCTCCTCTGCTGTGGCCCACAACAGTAAAGTCCCTGTTTCAAACAGACCCACAGCTGACATTGTGATAGAAGCAGGGTATCATTGGCAGCCAAGTCACCACTTTCCTCTCTGCTACTCACTGCAGCTGTTGGCAGAAACACCTGTATCATTATTTCAGCCTTTGAGAGCATACCCTGCTCCAGGTCCTAACAGACCACAACCCATGGAGCAACCACCTATCTTCTCCTACAGCTCCCAAGCATTGCCCTAGTGCTCTCAGCAGGAGGACCTTTCTTGTGTCCATAATTGCAGCAGAAACACCAACAGTCCCAAATAAGACAAAAGGAAACACAGTTTGGGGCAGAGGAGTCAGTGCTGCTGATCTTTCTGGTGGAAGCTAGTTGAGGACTGATAAAACACTCCTATTTGATGCATTTTTCTCCCCTGCAGTGTTCCATTTCTTCTGGAGTACAAGCCTGCCAAAGGAAGAAGACTGACCTAGGGACAGAAACAGATATTTTTTTGGTGATGAGAAGGGAGCAAGAAATGGGAGGGTTTCTCACTGGTAAGAAATATCCTTCACAGAACTGCATCAAATCTGGCAGCTCTGAGAAATCTCTCTGGATCTCCTCACCCCATCATATGTCACAGCTAAATGATAAAGCACGTTGTTATCTCATTAAACAACAGTGGCAAAATCCAGAAAGTAGGACATTGCTTTCTCCTGAGTGGTGGCCACCTCTCAAACAAAGGCCAGGTGTACTGCAGGAGGATTTTGTCACTGATATTGAAAGATTATATGATCTCACCCTCCATCATAACCATTGTGAATAAAACCAGTTACAAAGTAATGCAGATAGATGATAAATCAACACTACAGGAAAGAGCAGGAGCCTGTCATGCAGTGAAAACCCATCTCACAAACAGCAGATCTTTCTATGCTAAAGGAAAGACTGAATGGTTGAGGCTGAGTAGATCTTCATATATTTTCCAGAAATTTCATATTTCAACAGAATTATTATGATCTTTTGTAGGGCTACAACTGCTAAACATTTAAGCAGTCAGAACTACAGATTTTTCTTAACTGAAATCCAAAAAGAAAATGCAGAAACATTAAAGGAATGTTCTGCTTGATTCTTGGGATAATTTCACATATTAGCAAACTACATGTGCAGGTTCACACATACTATATGTGAATTGACAGATTCTTACTTTTTCCAGTTGCCCTGCTGCTCTGGCCTCATGTAACAGGGGTCTTATGGCTCTGCTTTGGAAGGACATTGAAGTGCTTGCAGCCCTTACATCACCAGCACTTTCAGTGCAGCCAACTGAGACCATAACATTCTCTGTGCTAGAGCTGCCTCTAAAGCCTTTATCAGAGGAGGTTCTATCCTATTTGACTCAACCAACCTCTATAATGCAGGTTTTTTCCCCCATCATTCCTTTTCTTGCAAGAAACAGGATGTTATCAGAGCCAACATTACCACGTCTCCCCCATCCAACCCAACTAACTTCTTCCACCCCATTAAATATTATGTATTTACATTACCCACCTCCAAAATATTCAACTCAATTTTGGAACCTATAAAAGGTCAATTTCTGTATTTGTGCCTTTATTTAGCGTGTTACAGCAGTGGCATTTCTTCCATTTTTCCTTGTAACTACATAATACTTCACAACATGTCTTCCTTACACCACTGTGGTATTTTATGATAACTATTTGGTCAGATAGTAGTTGTTTTGGTAACAGAATTCCTGCATTTTTCTATAATTTCTGTACTGTTAAAATAGGATTACTCAACCTGTGTTAGTAATTGATCATTCCCACACAATGTGTACTAGTGTAGCTATGCTGAATCTTGTGCAAATTAGGAAATCAAAATGTAGAGAGTTTAAATGACTTGCCACAGCGCTTACCAAGAGTCAGTAGCAAAGCTAGACACACAAAAAATGCATCAGATCCTTTCTGAATTCGTGATTTCTTCTCCAAGTGCTAGGTGAGTCCAAAACAAATGAGCACAGGATTATCACCTGAATGTGTAGTATTAGATAGCTGATTCCATGATAAATTATTTCAGATAAGGAAAAATATAAAAGCCAGGTTTTGCAAATATGGCAGGTTCCCAAGAGAAGGCTGTGGCTCCTGATGCCGCAACAGTTCATCAACAGGATAAGCATATACTTCTGTCTCTGCTAACAAGTCGTAGAGCAGAATCAAGACTGACATGTTTAACTATTTTTAATCTCTTTTCTAATAGGATTAAATCCATTGCTCACAGAAATTTGCATATTTCACATTGTGATGCAAAGGTGGAATTCTGTTCTGTTCATTTGCAGTGCATGCCATATAGAAAGGACCATAGCCTACCCAGCTCCACCAACACACTTATTTCTAGCCGTGGGTATTTTTCATGTTTAAAGTTTTCTATGTAGAAAGTTTTGGCCAACTCTTCTTTCACTTATTCTGGCTACATATACTTGCTTTATTGCAGAACTTACTCAGGCATATTTCTGTGGGCAGAATATCATCACAATATTGTGAAAAGTCAGAAAAGATCTTTTTTCTAGACTTTGTTCCCCACATTTTGATATGTATCTACTTTTTCTAGGTTCAAGACAAAGAAGCTTACATTTCAAAGGTGTTTGAAAATTTTTAGCAGACCTGGAAAAGCCTGAAAAAGACTGATTTAAAGTGAGACAGTTTGGCATCTCTTCCCCCACCAAAATAAAATGCTGGCCTGTGATTCATTAGAATGCTACCAACAGCATAGCTCCAACTAATCTTCAGTTGTTCTAAAAGGCAAGGCTAAAGCAAAACTAAAATATGAAGCAACCTTTGTATAAAATCCTTCCAAAAATAGCATGAGGCCTTTGAACCAGTCTGCATAATACTGAGCCTCAGAGCTACTGGCAATCTGCATCGAAACTACGGAGTTAACTCAGAAATATCTCAAATCATATGCAAAAAAAAAAAAAAAAAAAAAAAAAAAAAGGAGATACTGGTAAATCGTGCCAGAAAGCTAAATCAGATGCAGACTAAATTGTGCAGCACAGTAAAATTCACTCCTAGGAAAAATTTACACCAAAGAACCCAGAAATTGCCTTCTTCAACTGTTGAAGGTGAATTTTCTCCTGAATCTAAAATTATTAACAACAACAAATTGGCGGTATTTATATTTCTTTTTTTTTTTTTTTTTTTAAATTTATTTTAACTTCCGAGTGGAAAGGAAGATGTCAAAAGGAAAAAAAAAAGGAGGAAGAAAACCTCACCAAAGATAGTTTCATCTGAAACAAAGCAGACTCCCGTTGGTTCCTTAAATTTCAGAAAGAGAAAAAGAATTGATAATAGGGGAAAAAAAGGAACGGAGAGGGGGAACAGCTCTTCATGAGTGTTTTACCCCTGCTGCAGATCCCTGGCCAAGACCCCACTCTGTCTCGCTGAAATGCCTGGACCGCAGTGACCTCTAGGGATGAGTTGTATGTCTGCAGAGTTCCCCCCGTTCTGGAGGCGAAGTGTTCCACAGCAAAGGAGTCTCCTGAGGATTTATGCTGAGAATCACCAAAAAAATCCTCCATGAGGAGCTCGACAGTGCATCCAAGATATTAGAAACAGTGAATAAGCATTTCCAAATATAAACTTGACACAAAAAAGGTTGCTTCACAGAAAACAGGTTCATGCAAAGAGTTGAGTGAGAACATGATCTCAGAGTGGAAGAAAATAAAAATAAAAATTCGAGTCAGATCGTCTGTCTGTAGAACACAGCGGTAAAACTCACACTCCCCTTAAGAAGTGAAGGACACAATGGCCATCCGTTCATTTATCACTGCTCAAATTAAATGCAGGCACAGTCCTGCAATAAAAATTATACTCTTAAAAAAAACCCCCAGCAATCCTTTGCACCTAAAAGCAGGTAATATGTAAGTGTTGTTCTGTGAAACCCTATTTCCTGAATCTGATTACCATTTACTCAGGAACTTCTTTCTCTTGCCAGATCAGCTTAAAAAGTCTGCAAGGCAGAGAACTGTATGCTGGCAGGTTTTGTTAAAACATTCCCCACTGCATAAAGAAGTAAAAGTCCAGTCCCTGTTATTTGTAAAAGTTGTGTAATTAATTTGCAGCATGTCTTTAAATGCTCCAGGGAATTGGAATACATTAAATTTGTGATTTGTTCAATGAAGATATACTCTAATTCCTTGGGAAAAGACAGGAGACTATAAACTGCAGGTTGTAAATTCCAAATCCTGATTCCAGTCCTATGACAGCTGTTAAGGAAACTTTCCTGCCTGACCATCCAGGAGCCACTCCCACCACCCCAGGCTGTCACTGCTGGAACTAAAGCCCCTTCACAGGGGGCAGCTCCTATGAGCAAACAGATGCCCCACTTGACTACTCACACACACCACTCTCCTGCAGTCAGACAGGTTCCTTACCAGCTTGGCCTCAGGTTTCCCATTGCAGAGTCCCAGATGTCTGTTTTCTTTAACTACTTTAATCACGGCACAATCACACAAAACCAGCTCAAGCTGGTGCCTCTGAGGAGGGACCCCAAATCAAGTAGTTCTTGGGCTTTTATATCCTCACAGTCTATTCATGCAGTAGTCTGGGTCTTCCTGCCCAGTCATCAGCTCCTGGTCTGTCTCAGAGTGTCTGGTAACCTGGCTGGTACTGCAGGCACCCATGACCTTTATGGTGCAAAGGGTTGGTGTCAGGTCACAGCTCATTGCCAGTGGTTCCAGCCATTTTCCCCCACTCAAAGCACAGCCTGCAGCTTGCACTGCAGCAGCACACAGAGCTACCTGCACTAAGTGTATTCCTCAACACCAGCAGCCACAAAGGTCCAAACTCTGACTTTCTGGCTATTCACAGGCTTTTCCTCAGAGGTGGCCTGACCTGTACTAGTATTTCAGAGGGAAGCATTCATAGGGAGAGGGGTTACAAAGAGAAACAGTTTTATGGTCTTTTCACTGAGCAGGAAAGACTTCCTAAGTGCAGAGGTGGAACATGACTACATGCCTGCACACTCTGGCAAAACTTGAAGGGTGCCCACAGTGCCTAAAGACACAACTTACAAAGACTTATGAAGTGTGGATGCTAGATGTTTGGATCCAGTGTGTGAGATGAGAGGAGGAGGAGGCACATAGGAGAAGGCAGAAATTGTGATGTTCTTTCCTCATGGTTGCTGAGGAGTGGGCTTGCACCTCCTTCCACTATGATGATCTTCGTACATTCAAAGGTATTTAGGCAACTGATATGGTTATTTCCCCAATGTAATTTTATCACCATTCAAGATTCAAGAAACATGAGCTTCTCTGTAAGGGAAAAAAATTCGCAAACCAAATAACAGATAGTCAGGATTTATTGGGCACAAGACCGCAGGCAGGGGAGATACTGCTTGATATAAAATAAATTTTAAAATAAAATTTATAAAATGTAAAAAAACCTTAAGAGGTCCAATGCTTCTTTAAGCGAGGGAGAATCAGAGCAAAGCAGCCTTGCAAATCAATCATCCATTACAAACCAGAACATATTGGCATCTCAGTCTGCAGACAGTCAGGATGGGGGCGAAGTCTCCTGACACCCACATTGCTTCAGGCTTTCTGAGACATCTGGCCATTTCACTGGAAGGTGAAGACTCCAAACAGAAGCAAACGTACATGAAAATTAAATTAAAAGAGGGAGGAAATCCTCTCACGAGTGTTGTTGGGATGATTTCAGGAAAAAAAAAAAAAGGAGTCAATGCAATGCAGCACATAGACTAAGTAGCAGGCAGGAGGTGTGGGGAGTGTAAATGAGCTTGCTGCACAGAACAAAACCAGCAACCCAGGCAATTTAGTGGTATTTTCATAACCTTACTGGAAACGGGAAAAGAAACAGACACAAACAGAAGTTAAGTGACATAACACGAGAGGTCGCTCTAGAACAGAATTACAGGCGCTGGCAGCTCGCATTAACCCTCGCGGTGACAAACAGCAAACACAGCTATCCTGTGATGCAAGAAAGTCGTCCCAGATTGCAAACTGGGTTGGCTTTTTTTCCCCCTGCATGTAGCTTTTTCAAACATACATAATATTTAGCCATCCCTATCCAAAAATGGCTACTTTATTTTGTTTCTTCTCCCATTGGTACTCCAAAAAAAATTCAGGTGGAACCAGACTTGACCTAATAGCAATGTGTCAAGCTGGGATTAACTCCCACAGGAGAAAAGGAAGGCATTCTCATCAGTTATATGAATTTATTGGGATGAATACTATTGCCCACAATAAATAGTGCAGCTCTGCTTAACATACAGGGATTATCAAATGGGAGGGGGGGGTGGAGGGTGGGAGTGAGTGGTTTCACCAAATAACCAAAAACAATCAATGGAAAAAACCCAAATCTAGCTACAGCACCTGACAACAAGGTCCACTGATGTCCCCTGAGTGTCTTTACCACTCTACAGCAGCTTTTAATCTGCTTTTGCAAATGAAATCTCTGCCATGGTTACTTTTCTTCTACTGGATTCCTCTGTACAGGAGGAACTGAGTTACTGCCTGAGTTATTTTCTCAGCTGTGTAGTGATGCTGCCTTCATTTAAACATTGGCTCTCGGCTCTTTCCTCAAATTTATGACTCTTCCAGCAGCATATGACTTGCTTTCATTGAAAGAAAGCTTGTCATTTTGTTAATAAAATTCACATTTTTAAAGAAAGAAACTGAAACCTCTCTTCTAATTGCCTACACTCATATAAACTAATGATGCTAAGTTGGTAATGAATATGACAAATTCCTGTGATAATTTTCACTTCACGCTGGCTCTGTGTGGGCTTGCAATAACATTTGTTACACTAAAAACATGAGGTGAAATCTTGGCCTCATTTGAATCAATGATGCTTTTTCTCTTTCAGCCTCCGCAGGGCTGTGCTGTGATGGTGCCTGCTGAATTCAGTGGCATTATCTGTTTGATTGCTGTGAACATGGCCATATGGACATATCCTTTGCACATGGCATCACAAATGAATATCTGAATTTTTCCCCCAAGAATTAGAAGATGTGTATTGTATGTGATATTTAGTTTAACTCCAAAATCAACAGCAAAGGGACAGGATTTCAGCCTAAAACATGCAGAAGGGCAGTTCTCTAGTGGGGGAGCACAGAGGAGTTATTTAAACTTGACTCCTGAAAGCAGCTTGGGCACCATAATACTGAGTTGTCATTCATGCAGACATGTAAATATAATGCATTGCCTTTTCACAGCTCTTTCCTAGCTTTTGACTGCTTTTTAACACAAGAATTTTCTGCTTTTTGTTACACAAATGTAGGATTTTCTTGCCCCCACTCCCTTTCCCCTAAAGTAAGGGGCATCCATCAATTCAGTGATTACAAGGCAAAGCTGAGCAGCTTATGATACACATGGGATCAGGGAAGACTGAGTCTCACCTACATTATGCCAACCATTTATGGCTTCCAGCAAATATCTTGAGGAAAGGGATGAACACTCCTCTTATTTTCTCGGTTTATTATAATTTTATTCAGGATTTTATTGTTCGAGTAATTAAAATAATATTTGAGAAAAAGGGAGTAACAAATGTGGAGAAAATAGGAGGTATGGAAAGGAGGAGGGAACATGTTTGTGTGAAAATGTAACATACAGCTTGGGGAGTGTCTCAAATATGTTCCCCTTCAGTCAGCACCAGTGCAGTATTCATTCAGCTTTAAGAAGGATGTCTTGGTTGCCACCAAGATGTGGACCATGTAATTATCACAGAAAATTATCATGCCTGGCACACCTTGTAAAGATAAAATGCTTTAGGTTGTTGGCTAAACTGGACTTAAATAATGCTGAGCTTTTGTGTCTTCTTTCTCTCTTGCTCCTAGCCCTTAAGTACACCTCACTCACTGCCCTTCCTCAGCCACCTCTGTTGCTTTCAATTCCCCAGTGAATTAAAGCAGCTCTCTTAAGGATAGGAGCTCCATATAAATCATCATCTCCTGGATGCCTGCCTGAGCCTCATAGTCTCAAAACTTATTTTCCAGACATATCTTTAGGAAAAGCATACTGCAAAGCCAGTGGGACCAATTCAGATTTCAAAGAATGATAGAATGCCTTGGATTGGGAGGGACCTTAAAGATCCTTAAAGTTTCAGCTTCCCCACCATGGGCAGGGGCACCTTCCACTAGACCAGATTGCTCAAAACCCCATCCAACCTGGCCTTGAACAATTCCAGGGATGGAGCATATACAGCTTCTCTGAACATCCTGTTCCAGTGCCTCACCATCCTCGTAGTGAATAATTTCTTCCTAATATCTAATCTAAACCTATACTTCTTTGGTTTAAAGTCATTTCAGTCTTAGGCCATTTCACCCAGTTACCCTGGGCTTTGCATGCCAGCCCAGCCAGTGCTTGCAGGGCTAACAACCACAGGGCAACATCCCTGGGTGAGCTACAGAGAAGAGGGTAGTGGGTCCTTCTTTGCTGCCTACAGCACTTGCACAGAACTGCTATGGGGAAGATGCAAAATATCATGTTGTAGTATAGAACCACACAGATATCTGGCACAAATTACAGAAATTTCTATTTAAGGCTTCAGAACATTCAGTAAAAGGACAGCTTTTCAACAACCCTGTTTTTTTCTTAGTGTGATTTGTCCACACGAAGACAATCAATACCTAAAATGTGTAACCTACACAAAATCACAGTGGCTGCCAGTGAAGAAGTCCTGCATAGGCTTTCGTATGTAACTTCCAGTGCTGTGGCCATGCTACTTTATTATGTCAACTTGTAACAGGCTGTATAAAAGAACTAAGAAGGGCTGAAGCAATCCTGGGTGTAGCTGTGGACAGCTAATAGCTTAAAAGATGTTTAGACAGAAAAATTAAAGCAGTAGAGCTGGAAAAAAAAAAAAAGAAAAAGAGGTACAAAGTGCAAGTTTTTCTTTCAGTGTCATTTCTTCTACAACAACAAAAATTAATTGGAGTAATTTTCTTGATGTGATGCTAATGCTAATAGGGAAATTGGACCACTGCTTAGACATCAAGGCATCTTTCAAGCCACTTATGTTCTTACAACTGTTGTGCAGAGATTGTTTGCCTTCCAAAACCTGTAAAAATCATAATTTCTGTTAAGAGGTTGTCTCGGCCTTTTAAAGAAACAGCACTAAGACCATGCAAATGGTTTTTTCCTACTTATTGTTCAAGATCTCACAGAGAATAGCTTTCTGTACACAGAAACTTGGCTTTTTTTTGAGTGTACATGGTTTCAGTTTTACCACCAATGTTTCGTTTGGCATGCTTGTCATTGCTAGGACTGGACTGTAAAGTAAACAAATGAATTTTTGTGGGGAGAAAATGCTCCCTCAAAGCTTCCATTGCTGAATATTGCAGAAACCTAGGAAAGGAATGTATAAGACGAGCCAGGGAGCAATCTTCATTCCTTTCCACTTCCACTATCTTTTCCAACTTCTTTCTTTCCTCAGCCAATTTGATTCCCAATTAAAAAAAATCAGTATGTTAAATTAAAAAAAAATAATCTTCAATCCCTAACGTACTTTATACAAAAATGTCACCAGGGTCTCATTCAGTGCAGCTGGCTAAAGCTGCAAGGCTAATGCTCATGTCCGTTAGTGAGCATTAGAGTTGGTCTGATCTCTAATTCTACAGTCATCTTGCCTTCAACAGCCTGCAGGTTTTTTTTGGCAGGCTGCTTGTAATGATAAT
The DNA here is from genome assembly GCF_000695815.1 of Acanthisitta chloris. Classification (NCBI taxonomy): domain Eukaryota; kingdom Metazoa; phylum Chordata; class Aves; order Passeriformes; family Acanthisittidae; genus Acanthisitta; species Acanthisitta chloris. The sequence goes on from NW_008652008.1 coordinate 23,703, forward strand.
GAATTGATCACTGCTGGACTGCACAAGAGCTACATGAGCTTTATAGGCAGAGGGCTTAATCCCCCCAGATTTATATTCACTCAACTTTTCCAATTACCTCCACTGTGTCTATGCTTCAAGTGCTTGCCATAAAGAAATGAAAGCACCTAAACTAAACAAGATGGGGTTTTTATCAATCAAATGTTTTAAGATGGGATTTTTTTTTCTGTCTAGGATTCAAGGTCTGCCACGGTTTCAAGTAATCTGAGGTTTGTTACATCTGTAATATAGTGTTTGAAGTCATAGACTGAACTGAGGACATGCCAAATAGAGAAAAAAAGGATCTCTGCCCCACTACTTCTACAGTTTCTATGGTCAAAGGCACCAGGTCAATAAAATCAATGATACAGGAAAGAAGAATGTGATGAAATAGTAAGACACCTGGCATTACAGTAGCTGACAGAGCAGGATGCTGTTGTGATATTATTGTAGGCACCATGAGACAAGTAATTTAAGAAGATTTTCCTAATTATCCAGGGTGGCTTCGAATTTATTAGTATTCAAATGCAGAACAAATGAGGAGGGTACTCCTGTTAGAGGATATGACCCATACTTTCTTGACCCAGCCTACAGTTTTAAGACTGTATAAGAGACTATAGCATATCATTTCTTGAGCAGGACATATACTTGTTTGGCAAAGTGGTTAACTTTTTAGTAATTTAGGTCAGACTAGTAAATTGAAATTACAAAGAAAACTTGTCGGATATCAACCTGTATACTACTATAAAAGCCCAGCTATCATTCAAAGTGTGTCCAGAATAGAATGACAAAGAACTCTGCTTCATACTAGAACAACTTGCTTTCAGATTTTATGTTCAGCATCACTTTTTGCTAAAACCAAAATTTTGTGTTTCATTCTCTTGTATACTCTTCATGATGACTCTGGAGGTTTCAAGAGCTGACAGATTTTTTACATCGAGGGCAACCAGTAGTATAAGTATAAAAATCCTGTAGGATCTTCTAGTCCTATGCAAGAGTTGGAATACTTCTTATTTCACACAACTGGGTTTAGAGCTTGGAACATCTGGGAACTAGGGTAGCATCAACTTGCAAACAAAAACAGCTTAGAAGACAGGCAGGTGAGTCTGCTGTTATTCAGATTTAAAAGTACATACTTCAAATTACCCAGTAGTTAATTTAATGTGAAAAGTGTTGGTGGTCTGCTTGAAATGAGTTTTTACGCCTGTCTAGTGTCTGGCAAAAAATTGCCAGCACTAAAATGATTATGACTTTAGTCATAACTTTTCCTCATAGATATATCAGCTGCAACAGGCTCAAGGACTAAGATTGATTATGCTAAAGAGCACATGCATGCCCACGTTACCATTGACAGTCCCATAGAAATTTTGCTCAAAGGTAAAATTAGGATCCAACTTCACATTCCCACAGCATTCTTGTTATTTCAGTATGCAAATCCTTGCTATGACAACACTCATCACAACACTGGTGATGCTTTGAGTGCTTACCTGCTCCCCAGGGAGGGGACTTTGTTCTTCAGAGCTTTCATTCTGCCACATCTCAAAGCTTTACATTTCTGGTGGAAAAGATATAAAAAGGAGTGGGGCAACAAAGCATAAACATTTATTAGCACATTGCATTATGTGATTTCTGCAACACAAAGACATGGAAGAAGCAGCCATCACCTGATATTTCAAGAATCAAATTACCATTTTGAATTACAGTTCTTCAATGTTCTTTAGGTGGACACCTTGATTTTTCAGTCATGTTCTTGACCAGCCTTTAGCAGCATTTTGGCTTTTAGGATGAGCTAAACAAAGTATAATTCATTTTGTTGTTTTTATTAATACCATTGATTGGCATCTGAAGGGCAGTTTTCCTCTGGGAACAACCTGAAATGTTTTGCTGCAGTAACATATGTTCGGAGCAGCAGGGATAAGGTATTTGCTAACAGCTATAGGATGGGGAAATGCTAGATACTAAAACAAACTGTGAAGAGCCATGCCAGAAGGAGTGAAAACTTTGAAAGATGGAAACAGTTAGAATTTTTAGGCATCACTTTGGTGAGGTTTGAGTTGGCTCAAAAGCATTATTTGGAAACGGGATGTTTGAAGTATTTGATATTGGGGATATTATAGGTTTAGTCTGAAATATTAGTTTTCTTCAGAAGTAGTTTTTGTTAAGGTGAAAGATCCATTGAAATAATTCACTCTCCGAAAGCAAAAAGTCAAGATTTAAAAAACAAAACAAAACAAAACAAAACAATACAAACCCAAAACAAACAAAAAAAAAACCCAACCTCACCCCCCCAAGATTGAAAAAAACCGAAAGCAAACAAAAAACCTGGTCTCCTGGGTCTTCCTTATTCTGTTGTTGAGGTATATATCTGGTCCAGGTAGACCAGCTTGCAAGCTGCAGATTGAGATGCAGAATGAAATACAATGAAATTCCCAATATCCCTTGTCATTCAAGACATCTCATAGAGAACTTCATGAAGCCAGGAGAGCCAGTCTTGTTTACATGTCATGTACAAGGCATTGAGCAAGGAATGTGATACCTCACCTGGGAAGTAGCATCTTTTTCTGGTTGCCCATATTCAAGAAAGATCAACTCAGAACAGAAAGGAAGGAAAAGAAATCTTTAAATTAAGAGACCTTGAATGCAAGAGAAACTCTTTAAATTGAAATACTTTGAAGGCAAGAAAAGAAATTGAGAAGAAAATGACCATTAAAAGCACCATCAAAACAAGGTCTTTAGCAAGAATAATAAGGGAAAGAAATTTAACTGTTTCTGCTGGACTTCGTTCACTTCATAAAAGGAAATGGATGGAATAGTTGCCAATGTAAATAGGAGACTTGAAATTGAGGACCTTCCGATTCCATGTTCCTAATTGCACTTCTGAATTTCCGAACAAAATGTGCACATTATTCTGAAGGGTTGAGGTTTTGGCAGGCATGGCCTTTTTATATGATTTGTCCACTTCCAAAATAAGTTTCAGACATATAAACGTCTATCTGACTGTCTGTCTATCTACTTTCCTCCCTCCCTCCCTCCAATTTCACATTCCTTAGTGATTTGACAAGGTACACTTCAACCTGGCTAAAAAGTCAGATACAAAGAAAGCTGAGGAGAGGACCACAATTTCTGACACAACCTACCAGAGGCCTCAGCACTGCTGACATAGTTGGAAAAACCACCAAGTTTTCAGGACAAATCTTTTTTTTTGGGCCTGAAACAACAGTGACATATTTCAAACTAAGTGCAAGTTGTGAAAAATCAATTTTATTTAAGTTAGTCCTCTTATTCAGACAAATAGAGAGAAAAGGTTAATAACACTTATGAACCAGAGGAGAAACTTAAGAAACAGCCAGGGGAAACAGTTGGTAGTGTTGACAGCATGAGAGTGAGAACAGGACAAGAACAGCTGAGCAGGCAGTGAAGTATAAGACAAGGTTGCTATAGTGTGACGTGTCACCTGGGCAAGGTGAAGCACGGGTTCCACCTTTGATGAAGCCATGCCAGGGACAGTCTTGAGCTAAGAAACAGGGCAACATGCTACCTTGACTTTAGTATTTGGTAACTGCACAAAAACTTGTATTTTCTTACACTGTTAGATGTAGTTTCTTATCCCTCACCCTGAAAATTAAAATGGAGAAAAGTATTTTACCACATTTATATCATCTTCTATCCAATCCTATATAGAATTCATGAATTTAATACTGAGCAGACACTCTGACCTCTTACTAGGTAATCACTATATTGCCAGCTTCCTATTCTGTGCCGTTCACCTAAAATCAAAACAGCAAAGTACATTAAATGAATTTTAGTCATCAGCCTGATTATTCAAGCTAGATAAAGGTAAGGGGGCAGGTTGTGTCCAGTTCTTAAATGGCCCATCTCCACTGAGAGATTGATGCAAAACAGAATATATGACATTATCTCTATGAAGTGGTCTCCTGGATAAAGAGACCACTTTGTTACTATTCTTTTCATCTTTTTGAATATAATTCAGAGCAGCCACATTAAGACTGAATTACACAGCTCTCAGATAGCAAATGCAGAGGAATACTGCTCAAATGACAGCAATCACTGTTCATTACCTCTTATGCAGATCAATGCAAAGCATGTCTCATGATGTGTGTCCTTCAGCTTCAAGGGAGTCTGTTTGGTTAGTATAAATCTAGAATAATTTCATGGAAGTCAATGCATCATATCTGAATACTTGACTGCAGCAGGGAGATCTCTGCTCACAGCTACTACTTCATTAATTTCTGGTTCTTTACAGCTGTTGAACTGCTGGTTAACTTACCAAAACATTGTACATCTAGAAATTCAGGCATTAAAATGACACTAACTACATCAAAAGCAAAGAGAAACGAACTGGAAATATGTGAACTAATCCCTGCTTATACAAGGAATTATAGCATGACCAAGACATGAAAAACTAATTTCCATTGCTCTTTCGTTAAGATGATTCATTTCTCCACTGTCATTCTTTATTTCTGTCAAAAGCACTTGCAAATAAAATCTCCATTTGCAGCCATTTGAACTGTTAAAGCCTTGCATGTGCTGGAGTAAGAAGTCATATTTTGAATCTGCACAAAATAGCTGGTTTTACTGTATTTTAGTTCTGGTAGCAAGATAATCGGGGCCAGAGGAGACTAAAACCTACTTTGCATCGTTAACGGCTCCCATGACACTGTCCTTAGGCCTTCTGGAATTGAATTATTTAGTGCGTTATGGGCACTCAAAATTTTAATCAAATCAAGACATCTTACCTGGGACTACTCAGGTCAGTATGCACCTCACTAGACCCAAAAGTTACAGGGAAAATTTTCCTGTCTTTCTCATGGGGTATTTCACTACCAAATGGAAAAGACTTAGCAGAGAAACTCCCATTATGTCCAATCCTAGGAGCAGGCCAATGACCAGTATAGGGAGCCAAAAGGGCAAACAAACAAATTCCAGTCCTACATATGATCCAAGCTGAGCAGCATGCTAACAGATGAGATGTTTTTCCCATTGTCAAATAATGTCTTACTTTTTCTTGATTTTTAATCTAGTTCTTCCTTTCTTGGCAAAACTGAAAGAAACAAATCTGCTAAAGGTTGTGGGTTTGTTTTCTAAAACAAAACTACTTTGTCATAGACGTCCTAAGAAGTTCTTAAAAGCCATTTGCGGGAAGGTAACACACAAAATCGTGCTATGTGCAAACTGCTATTCTCTGCTCATGAAAAGACAAGAGGCAAATAAGCCCCACAGAGGGCACTGTTAGCTCATCAATCCTCTGTCCCAGAACGGGACGGTCACCACCTGCTTACACACATATATACACTCCCATGGTAACAAAGAGATGCTAGTACATCCGAAAGTCTCTGGTTATTATTTTAGCTCGATGTGACACTAAGGCAAACTGGGCATTGCATCCCTCTTGACAGCAGCATTCTCCTACCACTTTTGCCCAACAATGCTTTTTTTTTTTTTTTTTACCCTGAAGAAAGCCTTCTTGACTGAGAGATTTGTTTTTACTTTGTAGGGTGCTACCTACATGCCAGAACCCAGATATACCTGGAGGTGCCCTAATGCCTTTGGCACACAGCCACGGTCTTCCACCAGTACAAGAGTGCTCCGAGTCACAGGTTAGGTCTCAACTGCCCAACCTCTTCTTAGATATACAGTCAACAATCTAATACAGAGGAAATAGACTGCTTTTGTATGACTGGAGAACACTGAAACACTTACAGCTGTAGAAGCTAAAGCTTATACCCAGCTCCTATTCCCACAGCAGGGGGATTTGTAGAGTTGAAAAAATTATTTCACATATATTATTTAGCTACTATATTTTAGCTACTATGGAATATAAATATTTGCAGGAAAAATACACGAAGCTTACTCATTCAATTTCTATCCAAGTTCATACAGACTGAAATAGAAATCAAGTTACACAGGTTGACATTCTTATTATAGGTCAGTATCACCATCATATGGGGTTTCATTTGTTGTTGATAGAGCAATATTGTTGAAATATAAATAATTCCAACTACCTTTATTTTATTTTCACAGTTTTAAAATACTGTGGTCAAGCTATTTGTACTCTTAGTCTCCAAAGAGCTTGATGCTGTAAGTCATAGAATTATGATAACAGATGCCCATTATCCACACATACACATACTATTTAATTCAAACATACAGGAGAAAATGTCTCACCCAATTAATGGAAAAATACTTGAGCTGGACAAGAACAATAACTGAAAAAATGGTATTATTAGGATAATTTTGCAGCCACTTTTTATTCCAAAAAGTTGTGGTTTTTTGTAAACCTGACATTTCCAAAACAGTGCAAGTGAATTAGAATACAGGTGAACACAAGCTTCTAAATACAGGTGACATCAACAAAAGTGAACATGTTCTTCCAACCACAAGTTCACAAAAAATCCCATACAATTTTACAATACATAAGCAGTGACATTCTGAGAAAAAGGAGTGACAATGGTGCAGGTAGTCTACTGTATATGCAAACCATGCTCCAAAAGCAGCTACAGTCTTCATGCCAATTTAATCAATGCACACTAAATTAATTAATTCCTACATTCATTGATATCCAAGAGCCCCTGGCAAGTGGAAGAACTTGGACAAAGGACAGAAATTAGTTCCGTGACTCCCTTAATCCTTTAGTGAAAGCAATATTATGTATTCTCATGCCACCTGGATTCTATGCTTCAAACTTGTGCAAGACTCCAAAATGTGCCCACAAACAGAAGACATTCAAGAAAGTCGATACTAAATATTGTCAAAGACAAACTTTGCATAACTATTGCTTTCAGCACACTGGGCTACCTGCACATCTCTGGCTTGTATGTGGGGACATTTCCATTCATGTATTAAGGCAGAGAGGGCTGTTCTCACTGTTGTTCAAAGGCCTTTGCCACTCTGAGATGAAAGGATTGCTTAAATTGTTCATATCAGGCATAATTTCTCCCCAAGATATTCCAAGCAATTTGTGAGATGACATCAATTCAGAGACTGCTCCAGTATTTTCTACAGTTTGCTGAGCTCCTCATTACAATTGGGCAAATAAAAGAACAGATTTATTGAGAAAAAAAATAGCGGGTATTTTTGTTAGCTACATTGGCCAAGTACCAGAGCATACTAGTGACAGTCTTAAAGTATTCTAGCCCTGCTGTTGCTTGGGGAGAACTGATGAAAGTTCACCTCCAAGAGCAGACAACTGATTTTCAAATGAAATGGTCATAAAACATACCATGAAAGGTGGCAAATGTTCTCACAACTTGGGAAGTGAAATTCATCCCTGTGCTGTGGGCCACCAAAACCGTGAAATGACTGTGACCTTGATGTCAAGATGGAAATTAAAAGGGGTTGCAACAGCATAGGCTCTGCATTAACTGATTTTTTTTTTATTCTTTCCCCCCCTCCCCTTTCTTCCTGACCATATTTTTCTGAGATTGCTTTCTTCCTATCTTAAAAGCAACTTCAGGGGTACTTTTTGTATGAAGACACCTTGCATTTTGCAAGCTTCAGATCTCTCATATGCCAGAGGATGCATTTGAAAATGTTACTGCCCACTTCTAAGCTTCCCCCTGCACAGCTTAGAGCTGGCACAATGTGAGAGTGCTGGAAAAAAAAGGCACTGCGAATTCAGCAAACCTTTCAAAGAAGTTCTCCAATACATCTGATGACATTGTCTCAAAATGGATTAACTGGAGAGAACTTGTACCTCCTCCAGCTGCTGTACAAGCAGAACAGCATAAAGACACTAACAAGTATCTGACCCATGGGGACTTTCAAGGACCTAAAAGCAGCTTCCAAAGCAACTGTCTCTAGATTTTGATAAAATTTATTTATGATTATTTGCAACCAGCTGATATTAATGGGGCTTTTTGTTTGGTTGGCTTTTTATGGAGTGAAAAGGTGCACATACAGCATTTTAATATGAAGAACTGGCAGGTTTCATTGTCAAATTTGACTGTCCTAACAAGCAAAAGCCACAATGGAATTTGATTTTTAAAAAAAAAAATATAGAGAGAGTATACATATAAAACCAAAACCATCTGTGACAACAGAACTACTGAGTGCCTAATAGTGATGATACAAAGAATTTGTGGATTATTTCAAGAATATGGCACTCATCTGGCCAACAACTAGATTTTCACTAAGGGATGACTTGTGCTGGATCAATTCTCTGACAATTCAAGTCAGAAATCAAAGAAGTCCAATGTGGGCTCAATGAAATGGGATTTGTTTGTTTTTTACTTATTTGTTTTTTACTTTAACCAACTGAGAAAAGTATTTTTGCCTTGAGACAAAGCAAAAAAAAATGTCCAACACAATATGAAATGCTAAATGGGTACTTCACCTTTTTTAACTCTTTTCTTTATATACTTTCAAAAGATGCTTCAAAGGAATAACTAATTTTGATTTTTAGAATACTGTAATGAAGCATTTTTGGCAGATTTCAAAGTAATTTTTTGTTTAAAAAGTGGAAATGAAGCATTTAATCTTTTCAAAGGGAAGGTCCTCCTTGTTTTGGATGGAAACTTTTAAATTCAGTTAAATTCACAAATAGTTTCACTTGTCCCCTGAATTATTTTTTCAGAAAATTTACATTTTAATAGTTTTTTGAGAGCTTAGATTTAGAGAGGGCAGGTACTAGAGATTATTACAGCTAATAAATGGAGTCCTTTTTTCAGCAAGCACTTTCAACGTTTTATTATTCAATTCATAGCTGTGAATCAAACTCATATCCAACTTCTGTCTGACTCAGATATTTTTTTCACAACAGAAAAAACAGACAAATTAGGCTATTATATCAGCAAAACTAACTGATGTCAGACCCCCAGAGCAGGGGGTTGAAACTAGGTGATCTTTATGGTCCCTTCCAGCCCAAGCCATTCTATTATGCATTGATTCTCTGATAATACAGCAGTTCAAGGCCAGGCTGGCTAGGGCTTTCAGCAACCTGATCTAGTGGATGGCATCCCTGCCCATAGTGAGGGGGGTTGGAACTAGATGATCTTTAAGGTCCCTTTCAACCCAATCCATTCTATCTCTCTATGATAATACAACAGCGTAGTCAAATGCCATCAGCCTTTTGTTTCTGCACTCAGATGAAAATCTGCACTCCACTGCTATCCACTACATGTGGTTATAGCAGGATTTTAACTTGGCAGGTTTTTTTCAGATTCTGGCTTAAATGATCATCTGTTACATGAAACCTCTCAAATCACAAATGATTGTTTTAAGATAACTGAATAGACTAATAGCTTTTCTTGTCAGATGTTGAATCAATACACTTCATTCGCTTTAGTACTGTTTTCTCCCTAGTGCGTGCAGATAGTTAATAGTTAATAAATATTGATCAGTACTGCAGTAAAAGCAGACACTTAATGCCAGTAGAGAAAAAAAGCAAACAGGAATATGGATGTGGTTCGTTTTTTTACATCTGAAGCTATAATGAATTTGGCAAGGAAGAGCAAGACTAAAACCTGTTCTCAAGCAGATTTCTTGCGTGTTCTCTACATTTAAGTTTCCACTTACTGCTGTTCTTTTACCATACCCTTAAGGAAGAAGACATCCTGCAACCTTTTGATCCTGGTTTTCCTTCACTTTCTACCACAGATCTCGATCCTTCTTTCCTTCACCTGGATTATATAGCAACATGACATTTACTTCTTATTTACACAAGGTGCAAAATACAAGTAGAATCTAAACCCAAGTATTACAGCGTTCCACTATTTCTATTCAGAGATCCAAGAGCTTTTTGAAGAAACATGGTTGAATAATTACAACTAGGTTTCTACTAATTCAACTAATGGTTTGTTAAGGAATTACCAGCAACCAAAGTGGCAATGTGAGATCCAGTAACATCTGCACCTTGACTAAATTTCCTTCTTAATGCACAAGAAAGGATGGCATTCAGTACTTGGAACACCAAGATAGGAAACCTCAAGATCCAAAGACCGAAGCATTTTAACCCTTGCTTCTCTCTTAAAATTATCATATAAACAAATTCATGATCATGTATTTAACTCACAAGGCAGACATAATGCTGATAGCTTGTAGCAATTTGTCACTTGCTTTGATAGCAACAGATTGCAATCCATAACAGTAGCTTAAAAACTATCCCTCTTAATATTAATATGGCTTCATTTAATTTTTATTTTTTTTTATTCCAAGTAATTTGTCAATGCCATTATGGCTGGCCCAATTATATCCTTCTGGTATCTCAACTGTACAGTCCTACACTATTATCAAAGTACTAGAGACTGCAAAAGAACAATTCCTAAAGGAAAACATTCTGTGATGCCTTCTTCAATGAGACAAAGAAAGTTACATCTTGCTACATGTCAGAGGACACATTTCCATCCTCTCTTATTTGGGACAGACTCAAGACACAGAACATCACAACTGTGAAATATTTTAGATTCTTTAGTTTATAAATCAAACATGAAATTCAACTCAAAGAAAGAGACAGTGAAAAGATTTTGGCTTATTTCCATTAAGTGTTCTATATACAATATTACCAAGCCTTGTGAATTAAGCATATGTAGCATTCAGCCACTTTTATCTGCACATCTCTCTTTTCTCTCTTGCATTGAAGTTTAAAAGTACAATAAAATTTATATATACATATATGTAATTCCAAAGATTTAGCCAGATATCAGTGCTTGAGTGAACTATATAGCTATTCAATAGAAATTATAAAACATTGATACAAATATAAAGACATAATCAATATAAAAAGCTTATATTTATAAAAAATATTTTTAGGTAACAGTCTTCCCCTGAGGGTATACCACATAGTTGGATTCATAAATATTGCTCTGCACTGCAGCTTAGTTACCAAAGTTCAAAGTTCAACTCTTAAATGAAGTGTTAATTGCTCCAGTCACCTGACATGCTGCAGTGGTTGCCTCAGGATATGTTCCCTAGCTTTTTTTGGAGTGATAAAGACACAGCATCAATGGGGTCTCCGAAAAATCTGGAGAAGATTTCTTCTTCCACATATGGAAGATATGAGAGCAGGACCTATAGGCTAGTGAGCACGTGTCACATGACTGGACTTTAGTTATCACAGGCAGTTCCCTGATTTTTCTGGACCCAGTTCCAACTATCTTCATTCTCCTTTCTGCTCTTTTCGGCCTCAATAATTTCTTTGTACCTCCGGCGGAAGAAGCCCATCTGCAATTCAGAAGAGATGACAGTGGTAAGTAACAGTATCATTAAATTAAACTAACTTTATCAACAGTGTGCAGAAAGAAAAAGCACATGGGTTAGCATCTACTTCCTCCAAGTACCAACCCAAAATCATAGGTCCTTATTTACATCAGTATAAATGAGATCAAACTGGGTCCCAAATCTTCATAAGTACTGTGCTCCTTATAGATGAAATACTCTGAGGTAAGAGCCATCTTATATGAAAGAATGCTTTTAAAAAAAATGTACATAAAGTATTCATAATGGAGCAGAAGAGGCAGGTATAGGTTTACTGGTTTAAAACGAAGACTAACGCAACATTTGGGTCCTGACACAATGCTGACATTATTATGAAACTTTGTCTCAGTGTCCATAACTGCACAAAACAACAGAGATCAGAGAAATGCAGTATACCCACTCACCTCCCAGCATTTGAATTCCAAATATAATCACTGATAATCACTTTTGCCTATCTTCTTGCTTCCTAAACCCTTGTACTTAAAGAAGTGCAAGTGGTTTTCATTTCAGTTTGCATAAACCTTCTCATATCTCTGTTTTTTTAAGTCTTTCAAACAAAAATTATTTTAATAAAAGACTTTGGTAAGCATTCAAGAATAACTCCTTAAACTTAGCAGTGCACTGTTGAGATCACTGAATCAATATTTTCTTCAACATAATTAAATATTTATGTAATGCCTATGACTCTAAACCTGTTTTCTTACTCCTGCTGTGTAAAACATGATGTTTTAGTCTTGCTTTATCAACCAGTTATTGCCACCCTTTATTCCCAAATTGGCTATATGTAGACATATTATGTGCTGTTTTGTCATTACTGAGATTCCATTAAGTTGGCCTTTTTAGTTTCTGTTTTCAGCAAGTTTTCTTCAAGTTTCTGTTTTCTTCAAGTGTATTTTAACTCACAGGGGTCTGAAAGGCAGCATGTTGCCAAGGGTGCTTATCCAGCAGAGCTTCCTAAAGCCCAAGACCTTGCCAGCACCCCCAAACTACACCATGAATTCACAGCAGCATGAGAGTATGCACACACCATCCTCTCTCCAACCCTTATCTCTGCCTCTTGCCCTCTGTGTAACGTGTGGTTCTAACAAGTCCTTTTTTTGGCAGCTGTGGACCACAGCTCTGGGACATGCTATAGAATCTAAATAAGTGTACCATGCCGAGTGCATAGATGTATATTACGTACAATCACTTTATAAATGCACAACAGGTAGGCAAACACATCAACACCCACAATCTCAATTTTACAAAGGACTCACAACCTTCTGGAGGCCTTCCCGAATAACTGGAATTAGACCTTAAAAGTAGTTTGTTCACAGTCATTCCCGTGCACAGACTGTCAACATAGTTTCTTTCCCATCTATAATAAACAAATCTTTATCTGCTGCTCTGTGTATGCAAATGCATAGACAATGGTGGCTCTGTCCTGAAAAATCACCTCACAGAAGTGACACTGTATGCAAGGATTCAGGAAGACAGAATTAAAGATGAGTTTCTCTAGTTTCCCATTCTTCATACTTATTCTAAGAAGTCAGATCAAGTTCTATCTTTAGCAGAAAAAATATCATTAGTAGTAATTTTTCTACTTGTACCTACAAGTTATACCCGTGCAGGGGATGTATTTTGAGAAGACATCCTCAAGATAGCACCATCATAAAATCCTAGTGAAAGTTCACCATTGATGCCAACTGAATTCAGCTCAATGGAGACTTGAAGCAAATAGCTTGAAGCAGAAGTTTCTCTAGATTTTCGCAGTCTAATGAAAAAAAGCCTAACAGCCTACTACTTTTCTGTTGTTCTGCCCCAGTAGGATTAATCATAGGTACTCATTCACAGGAATATGCAGATACTACTTATGTATGCTCAGGGAGATGTGTGGAAAAAAATGGGTGTCATTTTTCATGTTATCGGTTTTTATAACAGACCTACATGATCTGTGCATTAGAAAAGAAAACTGCCAAAGGCTTTACTTCCTAAGATTAACAAGAGAAGTTCAATTTCTAGTTTTGAAAACAGGTTTTAAACCCTTAAGGTTTCCATCCTTCATGCAAACCACATCCTTGGTACAATAAAACTTGCTCTTGAAGTTATAATCAAAATTATAGAAAGGCTTTTTCATTTCCTTGAGGGCCAAACAAACAAACCCAAACTCCTTCCCACTGTTATTTTAATAAAAGTGTGTGTTGCTGAACATCTGCTTCAGGAATTGTGTTTAAAAATTGGTTATGAGGGTTTTGGTATTTTACAAATTTTTTTTACTGGATACAGAATGTTTTTGTATAACTTTCTGGTGGGGATAAAAGGTGAACTGAAAACTGTAATAATGAAGCATGAAATGCTACATCTAGAGGTGATTCCACTACAAGGAATTATGTTTTCTTGCTGTAAATGATGTGGATACTCTAAAATTGTGTAAAGGACTTAAGTGCAAGCAAAAAGTGAAACTGGACCTTAAGGATTTTTTTTTCAAAAACATTTTTAGAAATAGTGGTCAGGGATTAGCTACATTTCCCATCCTTGAAAGATGAGGATGTGCTTTGTTATGTGATAGTGTTCCTTAGTATTAACACCACATATTTCCACTTCGTGAGATAGAATGCCTATCGTCACCAAAAAGGGTTTTTTTGGGTAATGGCCATGAAGAAATCACAGTATAGTCATTGCCTCACAAGAGACCACACAACCCACATATCCATCTCCTTACAATTAACTGATTTCATTAAAAATGTCAGCAATATTAACTCGCATGGTGAGGGCCAATAAGTGCCTGTGGCAAGCTGGAGAGAACAAACGAATTTAACGTATAGTGAGGGGTAATAATGAGGTAGACACCTGGACCAAAGCAGGACTGCTGCAACATGGGGCTGAGTATATACTGGCTCTTTTATCATTGGGACTCAAGTGACACCAGAAGATCTCTTTTCCATGGCTAATGCAAAACCATTAAGGGAACTCAGAAAACCCAGTGAGGACAGCATTGCTGTGACTCAGTCCTGAATTGCAAGCAAGAAAGAGGAGGAGAGATCCTCATCTTTACCAGGAGTATTGCTCTTATGTCATTTGTAGAATGGGTGTTTCCAGTGGGCCAATGGTCTCTAATCCATGTTTCATGGACAATGAATCTCTAACATTGTTCATGTCTCCCAAACTTTGCTTTCCAGATATACATATGTGTCTGTGTACACATAGTAAAGGAATACCCAAGTCCAGAGCCACGACCCCATCGTGCAGCCTGAGTTCACACAACCACATCCAAGAACAGGACTGATGAAAATACTTTGACCAGTAAACCTCCATCTGGGAAAGGCACTCATGATAGGAGGAGCAACAGAAGAATGTATTTACTGGAGACAAGGAAAGAGCACTGTGAGAAGCTGAAGGGTTATAATGGAAGAAGAGGCATCAGCCACTAAACACTTGCAGCTAATGAGAAAAGGGTAGATGGGCTGGAATAACTAAATTAAAGGATGTGTGTAAAACCTATGGAATCTGAATCTAAGCCACTTATTCATAGCAGCTCTAATATTTACTTGAAGTACCTTCAGAAAGGACTGGTTCTTTATTATCACTTCAAAACCTGAAACCATCCATAGGTTTTACACATATCCTTTAACTATTCCAGGCCATCTACCCTGTTCTAGCATAACCTTACTGCCACCTACAGTATATGCTGAGCAGAAAGCACGTTTCTGGCAAAACTGAACAATAAAGCAACACTAAACCTGTGTTATTCTGGGCTGGGGAATTACACCTGTTATTGTGAAGTTATTTTTGCCATGCAACAGAACTGTCAAGTCCTGCATTCAACCCTGAGTATTCAACCTCTTTACTAGCATATACAACTCCCTTTAAATGGCTTGCAAATCACAGATAAGTCATATCTAACAACACTCTCATCGAATGGCATTCTTCAAGCCCTCAGACAAATTTAATTCAAAGGGATTTCAAACTGTTGAATTAACATCACAGTAAATTATCTTTTTTTTTTCTGCTGCTACTTTATCACATCCAAAGGCTGAATTACTGGACCTTATATTTTTCTAAACTCAAGAAAGTATAAACACCTACCCAACATTTCCTGCAGTTCAGTTCCGCGGCTATCTCTCTAGGGTGCCAATTTTAAGTATGTTTGAAGAGCGATGAGATTACAAAATAAAATTTAATTTGCAGTTGGAAAAAAAACCAAAGCTGATCAGAGGGCAAGCAATAATACTGCTTTTGTTCTATTCACTGTTAGGTAAATTTCTAAAGCATTTTTATCATGCCCAATCAGGCTTATTCTCCCAATCAAATAAAAAGAGAAACGGTTTGAAATGTGGACTGTAGAAGAATGGTTATGTTTTGCACTTTTTTAGCCTTTTTTTCCATTAATGTTATTCATTGAGAAAAGAGAAAAGATTTATAAGAACAGTTACATACTGCTGCAAAAACATTATGTCTTGATTTACAGTAGTGTTTCATGACTATAACTAAGGTAGAGATAGAGGTTTGTGAACAACAACATTCAAACAGAATCCAAAACTGTATCAGAGACTTTGGCCACTTTTTGTACTACTTTTTAATTCAGTTTCTCTAGTGCATACTGAGGTGTTATGCTGCACACAAAAAGTATTGATTTTTAGCAGTATGGCTCTCCTGACAATGTTACTGACCACAGTACAAACTGACAACTAAAAAAAAAAAGAGAGTGAGGTAAGCACTGACATGGGGTAGCTAAGAAATAAAACAACGTGTAAGAACCACTGAAGAAATCTCCAATTGAACTAGGTTTTGACAACATACTTCAGGTTCAGTGCCATAACACAATGTGTCTTTCCTCTATTATACAGTTTGTTCATCTACTGTAAGCACCATCCAGTAATACCTAATGAACAGGCTGTATTTACAGCATGAATCTTTTACTGACACATCGCTAATCTAGACAGAGATCCCAAGTCATTCACCTCATGGCACCTGAGAAAGAATTTACTTATACATCTGCTCACCTTTTCAGGGGCATGCCTCTTAGGCACTTCTCCCTTCACATAAGCAGTACCACAGCTAGAAAAATATGCAGCTAATCATGGGTCAAAGCTGGGCCAGGAACCTCACCTCAAGCAAGATGCCACCAATTGGCAGAGTAGCAACACCCCCAATCTCTGCAAAGCAGCACTGCTGAGATAGGCAGCATGGAGTGTTTCCCCACGCAGAGATCCATCACTGGTTATCAAGTGCATCTCACTTGATTACTACCAAGAAAGCAGGTAAAGACACTTGCATTGCGTTTGTATGGCACTGGATAATTCTAGCAAGCCACTGGTTCCAAGAGGCTGCACTGTGTCCTTTCTCTCAATTAAAGGACACTTGCCACAGTACACGGGGTCATAAACAGATATTGTTTATCAGCTTTTACACCGAGGACTGGCAAACTGCCAGTTCTGGGTCCCCCTGTGAGGAGAGGGCATGTTTGGAAAAGAGCCATGTGTCCTGTCTACAGTTAAAGGAAAAAATGCATGTTTAGAAGGAAGGATGATAATGCAGCTAAGGTGAGCTCATGAGGACTTGAGAGGCCTGGCTTTGATAATTTGGTCTTTCACAGACTTTTTGAGAGGCAAATCCTTTAACATTCTTGTAATGCAGGTCCTCATTTGCTGAATGAAACAAGTACAAAAAATAAATACATATGCTTCAAACATTACCATTCCACAAGTGGCTGTACACACATATAATACATACTTCATACATATAGACAATTCTATATATAATTATGCAGCTGGGGAACTGAGGCAATGAGAATTTCAGCAGTTTGCTCAAAGATAAGTTCCCCTCTACAAACACTTTGATTACCTGCTATGGAAGAATTTGATACCTAGCATCTATATCTGATCCCAATGTATTGCAACTGATAGACATTGCTATGGCCAAAAAGAATTAGCAATGTATGCAAGATTGCACTTAAATTTTAACTTACTTTCATGTAGCCTGGCTAACTGACTTGAGATACTACTGCTGGTACCTAGGGTGAAGATCTGTAGTCCTCCATAGATTTAAGAAGTAAATTTATTTCACATGCTCTAATGCTGAAACAAGCATAATTTTAAACACAGAGTTTATTAGGAATTTACTTTGTAATGTTGAAAGAATAAGAAAAACTTAAAAGTGCTTTTTTTTTGCTAAGAACAGTCAGTCAATTCATAAACTTAACTGAAGTGATCATTACATAAACTATTATTTTAATCCAATGATCTATGCCTATCTTAAAGGCCAAATATTAAAAAAATAGCCACTAAGGCTAGGTACCTCAAAGTAGATGCCCAATTCAGACTAGGAACATGCATGGAAAAGATGCATTTAGGTGTGCAAAACACATAACTTACACAGAGAGGGACACCAGTACTGACAACCTAATTTAGTACATTTGGGTTTTTTTAATATAACATTCCTTGCCATTGTCACTGATGCTAGAGTGTGACCCCACACATCAATAATTTGCTTCTCTAACCAATTCTTGTGCAACCTTTGTCCCAAGAGTTGTACAGTTGGCTTTAACAGAGCTACTTACTAATGTGGTGAATAAAGTTGGTAGTTCTGGTGTTTACCCTTGGAATATCTTTACCATGTAGGTACCATCTACGTTTCATCAGACAAGACTTGTTGATGTAGTCTTTGATTCATTTTTGCATACATAATCTCTTTTATTGAGGACTTAGTACTTACAGTACTTCAGAAATGAAGAGAACTCCAGTGACTGGACCTTTCAGGTGCTGAGTTCTGGTAACTTGAGTTTAATGAAAGCATGAACTTCTTGCAGGATGGCAACTGTGTATAGTAACTTGCAAGACAGATGTCACCACTATACTTAAAAGTGTAATTAAAAAGTGAATTGGCCAACATAAAACTTACAAACCCTTCCAAATAGTTTAAAGATGTTTTCTTATTGCAAAATTTTGCTACTTAGTTTATCTTTTAAGAAGTCATACATAGAATGAAGACAGCCATCATCCAAAGTTCATCTCTGGTTACCACTCCCAAAACTGAGAAAGAACACAATGTCTACTGCAGATATGTCTAGACGAAAAGTGATTTCTTAATCTCAGCAGGGAATAGAACAGTAATTAGAGATATCATTCCTGTAAGTGCAATTAACTTAAGACATATGTCAATCCATATTTTCTCTTTCCTCTCTAAAGAAAAAGAAGAAACACTACCAAAATATTTCTGGCTTTGTTTGAAAACCAGAGACTAAACACTGAAGACTATTTCTGGAAACAATAAAAAGTAGCTTTATAGTAATATTTCGATATATTTGACCTGCCAAAAATATTTGAATGCAAGTTTTGCTATGTCCATAGTTATCAGAGTAAGTTAGTTTCATAGGTTAGCTGAACCAGGAGGAAATAGCTCTGGCTGGTATTAGTCATAATACAGCATTTCCCACTGTGACACCAAGCCTAAAGAGAGAATTCAGACTAGGCAAGTCACATTTGCTCTGTTACTGTCATTTGGGTCTGAGGGAAGCTAATGACTTCCAATAAATACACATTGTGTTCTGGCAGTGGGGAACCTTGGAACCTTAGGTGCTTATTTGCAATTTTTCAGTCTACACACCCATTCTTTTTCTGGTTTGGACTCCTGAAAATGATGGCTATCTTTCCTCTTTACTGAAAGACATTCTCAGCCACATACCTACCTCTCTCTTGCCAGTGGATTACATTTGTTCACATGGTGCTAGGATAACAGCAGCACAGCTGCAACGGCTGTGATGTTCTCCAAGTACCCTGGCACACACAGCTCTCATTTGCAGGACAGTGAGAGCATAGAGAACACTCAGCCACAACATTACTGCTGCACATTTACAGAGCTCATTTTATCAAGAAAGATAACGAAGGCATTTTACAAGTACTGGACACATACCACCACTGAAAGGTTGCCAGTCTTTCTCTTGAGGGTAGTGAGCAGAATTACATGGCAGCCAGCAAACTCACTGGTGAACATAGTGTCTTGGCTATAGCAGTGGCATTAACAATTTACTTGTGTAAGAACAAATAAAAGATGAGCAAACTTCCTGTAACGTCCAGCCACAATTCAAAAAGCACAGCAAATCACCCAATTAATCTACTGTAGAAAATGCAACATTGGAGTCCTTGTTGCAGGAATAAAAGCCCTTTTAGTCTCAGGAAGCCAAGGGTCTACAAACATGCTCACTTTGGTCCAGGAATAGGAAACATAGTAAAACAACTTTTGACTGTTCTCTAAGAAAATAAGCAGACTTCAAATGATCCACACAACTTCTGCCTAGTGAAAACGCATTATTTATACAGACAACTAACCACTTCTATAGTCCCATTTCCTCCTCAACGTTTCCTAGATGTTATACATAATGAAGATCTAGCCATATTTGGGAGATTGTGTGGGTTTGGTCTTGAATCACAAAAATCAATTACCACCTGACGGCATTTTTATTATTTATAACAGGCTAATATTGAAAAAGCCTAATTCTAGGACTACTAAACCTATAAACTGTATCAAAACAGTAGTACCTTCAGAAGGCTACATGTGAGATAACAAGTAACAACTTACTTAAACTGACGAAACAAATGGGTAACAAAAACAACAACATTGAAAAGTCATTCAGAAAAACTGGACAAAATGCCATGCTTTCAGGACTACAGAGACAGAAATTTCATAGAACGCAAATCTAGCCACAGTTTGTGCAGTTTTTATGGACAGATAGGACAGGTATGGGCTATATAGTTCCTACAGTTAGGGATCATACTTTTATAAATGAGACAAGCTGAAAAATTAGAGGAAAAAGCTCGTCTGGCTTGAAGAAAAGCAATCTCCTCCCCTTCTCCACACGCATCTGGAAGCCACTAAAGGGCTGTAGACCAAGCTCCACATAAAAAAAGAAAGATGCATTGCTGTGGGCAACAGCGTGAGACCCCCTCCTGCTCCTCATGCACATGGGAGACCATAGGCAAGGCACAAGTAGGGAAGAGTGAGCTGCTCTGCAGGGGAACTGGCAAGAGTGAGAGCATGTCCCCATGGACACCTGCACAAAGGCATCCAGAGTGGATGAACAAGATACAAATAGCCATTAATTCTAGCAGTGTGTAATGTGAAATATTCATATGCCTTCTACAATTTTTCTATGACTTTAAGGAGCTGCTTACTCCATCTGCAAAATATCAGCATGTTCCAGGTTTGTCTGTTGTGTTGCACTACTTGTGGTGCATCATGCACATAGTGAGAGTGTACCTTCCATGTAGGCCTGACTGCACACCCTGCACTGCTGCCAGTTCTCAGATCCCTTATGATGAGTTTGCTTCAGCTCCTGCTCTCTTTTGTGTAAAGAGCTGCCTTCCAACACCACTGTTTAGCTCTAATTAATTTCTTAATAAAAACAGAATTTATTTTATACTCTAGTCCTAAAATGTACATAATTTCTAGTTCTCACTAGTGGTTCTAAAATGTCCCAATCTCCACCTAATTAAAATCTGTTCTTTTGTTCCACATTTAAAGACTAAAACAATTCTAATATAAGTTTGGGGTTTTTTTACTTCTTCACACACAAAATTCAGGAATGACTGTTGGATACACTTGGCTAGTTTTGTCTAAAAATTATTTACAATCAGACAATTAAGATTCCTCTGTAGGGCTGCAACTTTCCCATGTCAGTTTTATCTCAAACAACTTTAATACTGCCATAACTTTAATAAATATAGCAACCAGTGACTGCAAAGTATTACTTACGTATATTTATGTTTCAGACTAAGACTTACATGAAAATGCTGGCTGATACTAGCAGCTACACAATTTGAATAATTTTTTTCTAGAGCAAAACCTTAAACTACTGCATCCTTTAGTAATCATGCAACTCCATGGATAAAGCACTGGAGTGCAGCTGGTGAAGCCTGACTCTCATCTCTGACATAGACTTTGGGCACAGCTCACCTTCCTTTGCCTCAGCACATCTGCATGCAAAAAGGGCTATGTAAGCCTGGTGTTAGTTATATTTATTTGAATTTCCCTCAAAGATTTCATGCAGCAAAATGGCAGTTTCTTCATGTGTAAGTCCCTATAAAATTTGTAAGAGCTCAAGCCTCAATATTAATGCAGGAAGCAAAGGACTACATTAACTCTAGTAGAGACCAAGAATTGAACTTGTGCAAGATTCTCCTGGAGACTCACAGTGAAAGGTGCTAGTCCTCTTATCTTGCACATTTTCAAATAGTTCCTCTTGAGCCTTTTTACCTCCAGGAAATGAGCCATATGAAATCAGTCATAAAGGTATCAACAGCAGTAACTCCTTTATCAAAAGTGTGTGTCCTTGGGACACAAACCCTGGGTCTCTTCCAATCTCACATTTTTCCATTCTCATGGTTATTCTCCCATCTTCATATCACAGGCATTTTTTATCTTTTACATCCGTATAATTTAAAATAACAATTGCATGGCCAGTTTTTGGTCCAGATTTGTAAATCCATTTTACAGCCTCATGACCTGCAGTGATATGTCCTTTTGCAGCACATTGGGGCTGTGACCTCTAGTACTGGCACAGAAGGCAAGCAGAGCCTGCAGCACACACGCTGCTAAGCAGTGCAAGTAAGGCTGCTGGATGTCTGCCATGGGAAGCCAAATAATGCTGGACTTGTTCCCATGTGTGCACTTGAGATTTACTTCTCTCAAAGACAGTCCCTAACCTTGACTGTGGTCTCTTAAATTTATGGATTGGTAACAGGGAACTGAGGAATGAAAACACTTGAAGTTCCTTCATATTTACCACACCAGATGACTGTGGCTAAGTGGCAGCATCAGCCCAGTTTTACCCTGTAACAGTGTCTGGGTAAAAGAACTATGTCTAATCAGAGATAGCATGAAAGCTGTCTTTTAACAGGTCCAGGTGCTTCTTGTTCTGTTAATGCATTTTACTGAGCTGGAACTCTTTGTCTGAGGGATCTGAAGAATGTATTGCTGGATACTCCTCTCTCCAGGGCATCTATCTCTTGAAAACAGTAGCTACCAAGTGGTTTTTGCTAGACATGCACCCAAACTCTTTGCTGGTCAAGCAAAGTTGACCTAATTTTCAGGAAACCCCGTTAAAATCAGAGAGCCACAGTCATCAGAAAAACATAGAAATGTGAAGTACCTAAATATAATATAACAGTAGATTTCTAAGAGAGACCCTCCATTGTCCAGAAATGGTATCAGAGGTTTCAACTTTTAATAACCAGGCACTAAAAAATCCCCACTTTTTCACTTCATCTCTACATCATGAGTCTCTTCATGCCCTCACAAAAGATTGTATATGAAATTGCTTTTGCTGACTAATGACTTCTGTAATGGAGTAGACAATTATTCAGTTCTAAAGCAAATGGATGTTAAATACCAAAATAAAATTAAGCTTCTTTTATTCTGGGACTAGCTTTGGTGTTTATGTTGCATATGCTACCTTACCTTCCATAAGAGTACAGCCAGCAGTAGGAAGATAAGAATTCCCACCAGCAAACTGATGGCAATAATCCATCCGACGACATACCCACGAGGCTCCAGATGGTGCAAAGCCTCAAAGACCACCTACAAAGCAATCAGAAAAAGATCTTTTTATGACTGGAAGTTGTATTGTTTTCTCTTGTACTCATCTTAAACACATTGCATGGTGGCCTCACTGATCATATTTCATCTGTCAAACAAATATGGAATGCGTGCTTAATTTAGAGCTTTCCAACTATTCTTCACAAGGGATTTAAAGCTTTCAAGTGGACTTTGAGTGGCCATGAGTTGGATCCAAAAAATATCAGCTTCCACTCCGAAACAACACTTACCCTGCCAACCCCCAACCCAAGAAACTGAGCTTGTTCTGGTGCTGGGCCACCAAAGGTGCACAAAGTTTCATATGAGAAACTCCAACCCTTGGATTAGCAGGGATATCCATGACATCTTTCATGGTTTGTCTTGTTTCCAGCCCTGACAAACACACCAATGCTTCACATGAAACACTCATTATAAGCTTATTAACCCCTTTTTCACAAAAAATTTGAACAACTCATATGCCCCTATTGAATACAAATCACTCCTGCTATGCTTCACAAGATATTTTGTGAAAGAGGCAAGGGCATGTGCAGTCATGGGTTATTCTGGGAACACAGAGAACAGTCTCCTGCTGTGCTCTTTTTTTCTACAGCATTTATGTCAGGGAAATACAGCATAAGAAGAACCTTCCTTCACCATCTGTCTTAAGATGAAAATGGGAGCAAATTATACTTCCTCAAATACACTATGTGAATTTTCAGTCTCCTATTTCAATCAAAACTAGTTCCTCTGTGAAAAACTCAAAACTAGCTCTTCTCAGTGAGGGCTATTTCTATGTTAAATTTTACAATTTAATATCCAGCAAATGCAAAGATGCAGAAGGGATTTTTAAAAGGTAACACATTTGCTTTGTCTGGCTTTGTTTAGCTTTGTTTTGGAAGAAAAAGCAATTAGTTTTCCTCACTCCTTCAAAATTACTTTTATCATCTTTGCTTAAAAATGTCAAAATTATTTTGTAGATATGAATTGTTAAATCAACCTTTAAAAAGCAAATTGTTTGTTAAAACTGGGTGAAAATCTAGGAGTTATGGTCACATACAATTATGCAATCCCAAGATACTCATCTCTAAGAGGCCAATGAAAGACCCATGAAATGTGTTCAGTCACATATGGAATGCAATACCATGCAACTCATACGGATTTTGAAGATGGGCGTTCAGGAAAAGGGTCCAAAAGGAAGGACATGGCAGCACTGGAACAAGGGCCAGAGAGGCTCTGGGCTCTCCAGCCTTGCCAGCGTCCAAGCATCAGAGAAAGCCATGGGGATCCTGAGTGAGTGCAGGCAATAGCCATTCTTTGAGTGTGTGATGGAACAGGGCAGCCTACCAAGACCCCACTAACAAACATTTCTCTGTTTCCATAAGCACATGTAGCCCCAGCAAACACCCACAAGAATTACAGTCATAGAAGAGAGAAAGAGGCTGAGAACAGCTAAATTTTGTCATGGTGTTCTCATATGAAGTAGTCAGAGATCCTTCATCTTAATTTCACAAGTTAATGCTGATTAAGAACACAGCTTTTCTGGAGAAGGAATTTGAACATAGCTCATTTACACACACTGATTTTTTTTCTATCAATGAGATGTTATCAGGCATTTCATAGAATGGGTACAGTTGGAAGGGACCTCACTGCTCAAGCAGAGTCATCCTAGAGCACATTGTACAGAATTGCATCCAGATGGTTCTTGAAAATTGCCAGTGAGGAAGACTCTACAACCTCCCTGGCCAATCTGCTCCAAGGCATGGTCACCCACATGGCGAAGAAGTTCTTCCTCATATTCTGGTGTAAATTCCTGTGCCTCAGTTTCTGACCGTTGCTTGTTGTCTTACCGCTTGGCACCATCAAGAAGAGCCTGATTCCATTCTCTTGACACCCTCCCTTCAGATACTTATAGATGCTGATGAGGTCCTTTCTCAGTCAGTTCTTCAGACTGAACAGAACTCTCAGCCTATCATCATAAGAGAGATGCTCCAGTCCCTTAAGCATCTTCATTGCCCTCCACTGGACTCACCCTAAGAGCTCCATGTCTCTGTTGTACTAAGGAGCCCAGAAGTGGACACACTACTCCAAATGTGGCCTCACCTGGGCTGAGTAGAGGGGCAGGATCACATCCCTTAACTTGCTGGCAGTACTCTTCCTAATGTACCCCAGGATGCCATTGGCTTTCCTGGCCACAAGAGCACACTGCTGGCTCATGGACAACCTGTTGTCCACCAGAACCCCCAGGTGCTTCTCCACACAGCTGATTTCCAGGTTGGACCCCAGCCTGTACTGGTGCATGGGATTATTCTGCGCAGGTGCAGCACCCTGCATTCGCCTTTGTTGAACTTCAGATAGTTCTTCTCTGCCCATCTCTCCAACCTGCCAAGGTTCTTTTGAGGGGCTGCACAGTACTCTGGGGTATCGACCTCTACTCCCAACTTTGTGATATCAGCAAACTTGCTGTGGAGGCACTCTGTGCCTTCATCCAAGTCATTGATGAAGAAGTTAAACAATACTGGGCCCAGTATTGAACTTCCGGGGACATCAGTAGTTAAAGACCTCCAACTAGACCCTGTGCCACTGATTATGACCTTCTGGGATGTGCCATTCAGCCAGTTCTCAATCCACCTCACTGTCCACTCACCCAATGCACACTTCCTGAGTTGGCCCATGAGGAAGCTGTGAGAGATAATGTCAAAAGCCTTGATAAATTCAAGGCAGACAATATCCACTGCTCTCCTCTCATCCATCCTGGCAGTTGTCTCATTGTAGAAGGCAATCAGGTTGGTCAAGCATGATTTACCTTTAGTGAATCCATGCTGACTACTCCTGATCACCCTCCTGCCCTCCATTTGGATAGAGATGGCCTCCAGAATGAGGTGCTCCATCATCTTTCCAGAGATTGAGGTGAGGCTGACTGGGTGGCAGTTCCCTGGGACCTCCTTCTTTCCCTTTTTGAAGACCAGGGTGACATTTGCTTTCTTCCAGTCCTCAGGCACCTCTCCTGGTTGTCACAACCTTTCAAAGATGATTGTGAATGGCCTTGCTCTGGTGTCACGACAATAAGACTTGAAAACATAGCAAATGGACATGAACAAAGCTCTACATATATAGCATTATTCAAACATACTCCCATAACTAGTATCACAGTGCTCAAAATAGCTCTTGAACACGGACTAGCTCTTCACCAAAGAAAAAGAATAACTGTAGCATCTCAGATATTGGCACAAAGCCTTTGTCAGACTTGTAAAAGCATTTTGCTAAACAGAGAGTTTCCTAAGCAGCAGTTTCGCTCACAGCCGGTGTAAAGGAAATACCAGACAGAGATCAAACACAAATCTTGTGCCTTCCTCATATTTCTGAGCCAGCTTGGAAAGATGATCTGATGTGGCAGTCCATTTTTCATAGACAATAAGGTCAGCATCCATCTTGCAGACACAAGTCAGGCGACTATTTCTTAGATGACAAGGCACTTATGTTATATTCCCTTCTGACTCTATAACTGCTCCCCCAACTCATTGCATTTTAAGTACTGAACATTAAATAATAGAAAACTCACACATTTTACATTGTGCCTATCATTCTTCAAGATTCTAAAACCCTTTACAGATGAAAATATTTGGCAGAGAGATCCTGGCTTATTCCATTTCAGTTGGGGCATGGGTATCACAGTCAGGTATTACTTCAGTCATTTATGAACTTTTGCCATACAATTGAAAAGTTTGCTCTGTGAAAGCTGCAGAACTAAAGAGAGATCAAGCAATGTATTAATAATCAGGGCTGCAGGTCACTTATAGGGTGCATTCCCAGTGAAGGCTAGCTATGTTTTTCACCTCAGCTGCCAAGTCTATTCTTTAATGCACTTTAGAATGATCCAGAAACCTGACAAAGATAATCAAACAGAATGGGAAATATGAGGTCCTGTCATATAAAATAATTCCTTTTTCTGGCAGGTCTAATAAAAGGGTTACAGACATGATGGTGGAGAAGATGGAAGCTCTAGTGGTTCTTCTACTCGCAGACTTAAAGGAGTAAGTAGATGCAGACTCAATTTGCCTTCAGGGTTTTAAATCCAGTACCTCTGAGAGGAGTGCTTTAATTTGGGATATCAGTATCTTCCAAAAGTGTGTTGAACTCAATGCCCTCACACCCAGACCTCAAAAGTACTCACTGAAATGGAGACAATGAGAGAATGGTTGCATGGGCTGCTGGTGATCACAATCATTGAGAAGAGGATAACTGAACGCAGTGATCTAGACCATATTCTGAAAACACACAGCAACAAGGAAAATTGAAAGTAGTCCAGATTACCTCTGGTCTTCATGTGACAGAGAGGAATAAGAAATGAGGATCAGGAGCACGGGTAGTGTTTTTCTCAATCCTTCCAGTAGCAAGGAATCATATTGAAGGGAACGGGCAGATCCTCCAGATCAACACAAAGCCAGTGTAACCATGAAAATCTTGGAGTTTATGTGCATGGGTTGATTTATACAACACCTGGTATGCTGACACCAGAGGGGGAAAAAGGGTTCTAGCATAGGAGCTAGCAGGGCTAGTGGATAGAGCTTTAAGCTAGTTTGGAAGGGGGAAAAGGACAATACCAGGCTGGCCAGTGATAGGCAGAGGGATTGTGTGCCAAAACTTCAGAAAGTGAGCACTAATGGGATTGCTCAATACAATGCAAAAGGTATTTGCTATAACAAACCACACCTGAAATGCCTCTACACCAATGCACACAGCATGAGGAACAAACAAGAGGAGCTTGACGCTTTGGCCCAGTCCCAGAAATTTGACATCATTGGCATAAGTGAACCCTGGTGGGATGAGTCCTGTGACTGGAGTGCTATGATGGATGGTTACAGGCTCTTCAGGAGAGACAGGCAGGGAAAGCAAGGTGGAGAGAGTGGCATTATATATAACAGAAGTGATGGAATGTGTTGAGCTTGCAGTCAGCAAGGGTGCAGTTGAGAGCCTCTGGATAAAGATTAAGGGACAAACAAATAATGCAGATGTCATTGTGGGAGTCTACTACAGACCATCCAGCCCGAGTGATGATGCTAATAAATGATTCTTGGAGGAACTAAGTAACACCTCTAAATCAATGTGCCTTGTCCTTATGGGAGACTTCAATGTGCTGGGTGTTAACTGGAAACACCATACAGCTCGCAAAAACAGGACAAGAGGATTCCTAAACTACCTGGATGACTATCTCATGATGCAGGTACTAAGGGAGCCAACTAGGAAACATGCCCCCCTCAATTTGTTGCTCGTTAATAGAGAGGGTCTTGTGAGTGAAGTGGTGATCAGTGGGTGGCTCGGACACAGTGACCAGGAAGCAATTGAGTTTAACATCTCTATTGATAGGAGGTAGAGTGCCAGCAAAACTTCAACCCTGGACATGAAGAGAGCAGACTTTGGGGGCTCAGAGAAGTGGTGAGTAAAGTTCCGCGAGAAAACACTTTTGAAGGAGCTGGGGTCCATCAGTGCTAGTCACTTTTTAAGCACTACCTCCTAAGGGCACAGAAACAGGCAATTCCTAAATGTTGTAAATCCAGCAGAAGGTCAGTTTGGCTGACCAGGAATCTTCTTTGGAAAGTAAGGCAAAAAAGGAAGGTGCATGTTCAGTGGAAGCAAGGTCAGGTGACAGGGGAGCAATACAGAGATGCAGTTCGTCACTGCAGGGAGAAAATTTGTGTGGCCAAAGTTCAATTGGAGTTGAAGCTGGCCAATACTGTGGGGGACAATAAAGTACATTATTTAAGTACATTAATGGCAAAAGGCAGTGCAGCAATTACATCAACCCATTACTGGCTGAGGATGGTCACCTCTCAAACAGTGACGTAGACAAGGCAGAGATGTTTAATGCTTTCTTTGCCTCTGTCTTCCATACCAATGGTGGACTAATGGGGATCCAATGCCCTGAGCTGGAGGATCATGGCTGCAAGATCGATAAACTCCCAGTTAACCCTGATATGGTGATGGATCTGCTGCTTCAGCTTGATCTTTATAAATCTATGGGGTCTGATGGGGTTCATCCAAGTATACTTAAGGAGTTGGCTGATGTCACTGCAAGGTCTCTCTTGATTTTTAAATGGTCTTGGGAATCTGGAGAGGTCTCACTTGACTGTAAGCTGGCTAATGTTGTCCCAGTTTTCAAAAAGGGCAAGAAGAATGACTCTGGTAACTACAGGCCTGTCAGTCTCACTTACCAGTGCCTGGTATGGAAAAGATTATTCTGGAAGGTAGTGAAAAACACATGAAGGACAACTCAGTCATTGGTCATAGCCAGCATTGCTTCATGAGGGGAAAGTCCTGCTTGTCAAACCTAACTTCCTTTTATGACAAGGTAAACCACCTAGTTGATCAAGGGAAGCCAGTTGATATAACCTTTTTAGGTTTCAGTAAAGCTTGCCATACAGTCTCTCATATTATCCTTCCTGATGAATTGTCCAGCATACAGTGGGATAAACACATCATGGGCGAGCAACTGGCTCGGTTGAGCACAGGTCGGGCACAAAGGGTTATCATGAATGGGATTACATCAGGCTAGTGACCGGTCTCTAGTGGGGTTGCACAGGTCTCCATCTTAGGCTCAGTACTCTTCAACATCTTCATAAATGAATTGAACGTAGGATTTGAAGGGATATTAAGCAAATTTGTAGATCACACAAAATTGAGAGGAGCTGTTAACTCCCTTGAAGGCAGAGAGGCCCTGCAGAGAGACTTTGATAAATCAGAGGGCTCGGCAATCACCAACCAAATGAAGTTTAAGAAGGGCAAGTGCTGAATTCTGCACCTGGGATGGGGCAACCCTTGATGTATGTACAGACTGGGAAACGAGATGCTGGAAAGTAGTGCTGCGGAAAGGGACCTGAGGATCCTCGTTGATGGCAAATTGAATATGAGCCCCAGCAGCCAGGAGGGACAATCACGTCCTGGGGTGCATCAGGGAAGGCATTGCCAGCCAGTCAAGAGAGGTGATTGTCCTGCTCTACTCAGCCCTGCTTGGCCTCACCTTGAGTATTGTATGCAATTTTGGGCACCATGATATAAGAAAGATATAAAGCTATTAGAGAGTGTCTAAAGGAGGGCAACGAAGATGGTTAAGGGCCTTGAGGGGAAGCCATATGAGGAGCGGCTGAGGTCACTTGGTCTGTTCAGCCTGGAGAAGAGGAGACTGAGTGAAGACCTCATCATTGTATACAACTTCCTCATGAGGGGAAGTAGAGAGGCAAGCACTGATCTCTTCTCTCTGGCAACCAGTGACGAGATCCAAAGGAATGGCCTAAAGTTGTGTCAGGGTAGGTTTAGGTTGGATATTAGAAAAAGGCTCTTCACCCAGAGGGTGTTTGGGCACTGGAACAGCTCCCCAGAGAAGTGGTAACAGAACCAAACCTGACAAGAGTTCAAGATATGCTTGGAAAATGCCCTCAGGCACATGGTGTGATTCTTGGGGATGTCCTGTGCAGGGCCAAGAGTTGGGCTTGATGATCCTCGTGGACACCTTCCAATTCTGAATGCTCTGTGAATATTCTATGATTCTGTGAATTGAAACTTAAAATTTCACTAGGCAAATACAACGAAGAATTTGGGTGTGACCTCCTGGTTAACCACTTTTTACACGTAACTTGATAGTAGGAAACCAAAGCCATTACCTTCTCCTTTTGCAGTAGACTGGCCAGTAAACATGGTCTTGTACAGTTTTACTTACAGCCAAAACTATAAAGTGAATTCACCTTGAACTTTCATATTTCCCCTTCAATTTTCAATTCAGTCTCATGCAGATCAACACAAAATGTGGTACCAGCTCATACTTGATTTTTAGCAGCTCAGCTAACAATGGAATAGTTAAATGAATCTTGGAAAGTTTAGACAACCTTGTCCATTTTTGTGGCTCCTAAAATAACATTAACACTCCTAAATATTTTGTTCTGGCACACGAGAAAAGACATTGGTGGGGTTTCAATTCTCTGCTAGGTTTTCAAAGAAAATCTGAATTAAAACAAATGCTAACCCTCAACCAGGAAGCTAAACCTAATTTTTGCATGAATGTCACAAGGGTACTACATTTTTAGTAAGTACAAGACAGATCCCACTGGTTCCACATAACATAGGTCACTTTGGTGAGTGATGGTTATGGTTATCACAGAAAGCAAAACCACAGAACCACAGTTCATAACACTCTTAGTCTAGCCAAAGTCTGGGCACCCTCGTGGGCTGGCCCAGCCCAAGCCTAGCCACAAATTCCAGTTTGTATAGAGCTCTCAGTATTCTCCAGCCCACTGGGGTAAGACAACCTTACTCATCAGGTTTATGCACTTACTGCTTTTTCTTCTGGGCTCCCATTGGGCACCTCCACAACTCTGAGGTCAGGGTCCACCTGCACCCTTGACCTTGTGACAAACTGGATGACTGATGAACTGTCCTGTGAAGTAAAAAGAGGAAGAATTGGGTTTAAGGGTGCAAAACAGAAACAACAACAACAAAAGCAACAATCCCCATGCTCCCCCCTAAAAAAACCCAAACCATCAAACATTTGCCAATGTGAAAAATACATCTAGGCAATGCTTAGTGGAGGCTAGGTTGACAAGTAAGTACTAGCCTGGTTAAAACCCTGCTTTGAAAAAATACATTTTATGTTCATAACAGACAGATAAAACTAAGCATATTGTTAAAGATTAAAACAAAATCATGTATGTTGGACTTTGAACATATAATTTGCATTTGGTTTGTTAATGTTTCCCACATTTACCACAAAAGCAAGACAGAAGAATCAACAGAGAGGCTCAATATTAACCATGAAAAAAAGTTCTGATTTGTTTTTCAAGTGAACAGAAAAAAGTTATATAAAACCTGGGATAAACTCAAATATATCTCAAGGGGAAAACCTCTTAATTATTGAAAACTCTGCAAGGCAAGTATCTTAAATACTCACTGTACACTTCCCCTTATTAATATATATTTCTCCAAAAAAATACACAGCGCAGTTTAACAGGCATGTTTCAATAATAAGCCATTTCAACTTACAGGTTAGTCATTTGTATGCTGTTCGCCTTGGGAAGGGTAGGTGAAAAGTAGTAAATGGCATGCATTGTTGATATTGATCCAAAGACATGTGTAAACACTGTATGTCTTTGAAAGGAATGTTGCTAAGGGTCAACTTGGAAAAGACCCAACAGACGGGATGAACCCTGGCTACTCCCAGGTCTGAATTTCCCAGAAGCACATTTTGCGTGCACTGAGTTACTTGTTTACATATTTCAGCATTGCTTCAGCATTTCTATAATTATGTAACAAATACCTGAAACCTCTAGCCTGTTTCCTGTTTTTAAATAAAAACAAATATTTACAGATGACTTCTTTGAATAATAATAATTTGAAGTAAAAAAAGACAAGAAACTGCCATGCCTCTGTTTAAACAGAAAGTATGATAGATAGCTGGTCACAGTTTACATGCATATACTCTTTTTTTCATTTTCCAGAAGTCTCCAGCCTTAACACCACATGCACACAATTAGCAGCCTCATTTGTTGTTTCTCAGTGTATAAATTTCTGAACTTAATTTATTCTGTATTAATGGGTACTGGGTAAGAACTAGGATTAACACCTCCATACACACTGTTGATAAACAGATCTGCTTTCTTTGATCTCATAATTTTTTTTTCACATACTAGTAAAGAGAAGAAGAAATGCAAGATTTGAGTCCACTGGTACACATTGATTGGTATTTAAGACAACTTACAAGGGAAGTACTTACCTTCTTGAGTATCTCAGTATTCAGCAGTGTGTAGATACTTATATCACAGGACTCTGCTTTGGCTAGTGAGCTTAAATTGCAGCGTATAATTAAGCAGGACCTGCCTGGTCTTTCACAGTCCTACAGCAAATATGGAAAAAGCTGTTAGGTAAAGGAGGTAAAAATTCAATGACAAATTGTGTGACAGCCAACACACCAGAAAACTAAGTTACATAGTAAACTGCTAAAATACAGCACTCCTGCATTGACGTACCAACAGCTTTCAAGACCTGAAGATCAGCTGGGTACAGATACCTGCACAAAAGCAAGCTAGGTAAAATTCAGTCCTCTATAGAACTGCTGACACAGGCAAGCACCTGTGACCAGAAGGAGTAGGGCCCTCTGCATGGGTCAAGCACCTGAGTATGGTGCAGCACCCCACTGACCCTATGTGCCTTTGACAGAACATGGGAGCAAGAGCTCTGGCCACTGATTGTGTGCTGCCATGTTAGGTAACTCCATTTCCACTGCACTTGCTGAAACTTCCTATTTCCTTGTAAAAATCAGACAGTCACAATTACTAAATATCCCCCCCAGCATATCATGAGTATTGGTCTGTATGCACCAA
Source organism: Acanthisitta chloris (assembly GCF_000695815.1). Classification (NCBI taxonomy): domain Eukaryota; kingdom Metazoa; phylum Chordata; class Aves; order Passeriformes; family Acanthisittidae; genus Acanthisitta; species Acanthisitta chloris. Next base: position 56,846 of record NW_008652008.1, read on the forward strand.
ATTGTTGCTCTATAGTGAACTATCTGCTTCAGATCTTCCTCCTAAGCCATGCAAAACCTTTTGTAAGATATGCTGTGTGTTCAAGTGTGCCACGAGTGGTACCATTTCTTACCAATACTTTTCTGCCAGACTTTGCAAAGAAAGCAAATATTGTGTGGAAAATATTTTCATTCTCCTGAGGGACAACACATGGGCTGTGGTTTCTGTGGAAAGAACAGCTTCCTTTGTCCTGACCAACCTGAAAGCACAATTATAAATTGCAATTACTATTTTGAATTAAATTGAATTACACAAGAAGGTTAGATTAAGCTGTCTATAACAATACACCTACATCTGAGCTATATCATAGAATCATAGAATCACAGAACCAACCAGGTTGGAAGAGACCCCAAAAATCATCAAGTCCAACCCTACTGTGGTTACTAGACCATGGCACTAAGTGCCACATCCAGTCTCATCTTGAAAACCTTCAGGGATGGTGAATCCACCACCTCCCCAGGTAGGCCATTCTGCCTGGACTCCCATTCATACTCAAAAGAGAAAAATAAGCACAATAAGTCAAATAATCTGAAAGAAAATATCTGAATTAAGACAGATGAACCATGCTCTGGAAATGCTTTGACTGGATACAAACATATCTAAACTAGCTCACATGTGGGTGTGTGTTCTATCTGTCTGGAGTGAGAGATAGATGAGAAAAATGTCAGCAAAATATATAGATCACACATAGCATTTTAAGTTGATAGTCTTACCCTTTGTATTATCTTTTTTGCAACTGTATTACTTGGTGTTTTGGCCAACTCAGCTGTTTCACTGTTTATATCAGAACTAATGAGATAAATGAAATCTTTTTGTAAGTGCACAAACCTAGACACAAAATCTGGTTTTTCAGCTTCAGCAGAAATAGTCAAAAATTCACTTTTTGTATCATTAGCTTATTCACTTGTCCAGCAAAGTGGATGATTGAAGGAAGTGAAATGTACCAAGCTTTGATAAAATGATCTTTAGTGAACATAACCTTGCTCTCACTTTTTGCAGCTTATGAACATTTGCTAATATACCAGAATTTAATAAAAGATGTGACAACCAAGTGTCAGCAAATTCCTCCTCCTGCCATCCTTAAAACCTGTAAGAGTGAGAGAGAGGGATATTTCCCACAAATCACGAACGCTCATTCTTACACATCCTGCTGTTGGCCACATCCTCTGACAGGATGAAAACCTGTACCTTATTCAAATCACAAACCCTTGAAAAAGGGCTAAAAAAGCTGTTATATATATGAAGCTACTGCATGCTCTGAGTCTGATTTGGCATTAAACTGCCTATATCTGAATTAACCAAAGTATTGCAAAAAAGAAGCAAAACCCAATGGTCTTCTTAATCTGTTATTTGAAGTATGTATTCATATCCTGTCTTTACATAACCTCTCCTTACATTCCCAAGAGATACATCCACAGTTTACATTTTCATTGGGATCAAATGAAAATTAAGGCTATGATGTTCTCCATTTTTCCAGGTCATCTGAAATGAGTTTGCATTATTTATTGCAGGTGAGAGTTTCACAAAGCCCATGGACATTCATTTTCTCTGATCTTTCACATGGAAATTAGATGGTTTATGTTAAATCAAGAACAGAAAAAAGTCAAGACATATTCAGTATTTGCTCTTTCTTCCTGAAAGTTTCAATTACTGGACACTTGGATAGATGTCATTAGATTCATGCAAGATATACAGAAAGGAAAGCATGAGCTTCTATACTACACCAGCTTTTGGTGTACTCTCCAAATAGTCCTGCTCTACATCGTATAAAAATATGATGTAAGAACAAACCAAAGAGAAGTATCTCACAAGACTAAAAGGAATTATCCAGCATGAAGTCACATAAATCTGGTCCTTTCTCCTCTAAATGATTATCTTTTCTTAAACTGAAAAGATAATTGGCATCCTTTTTAAAACACTTTAACTGAAACAAAGAAAGGCACCTCCAGAGGGCCAGCTCTGAACTTGGAAATACCGTTTTCTCTCTCTACCAACAAGACAGCAATCCTGCATATGTGGGCTACTAAATTCAGTGTCTCAGTCCATGTTTGGAGTGAAACATGCAAGAACCAAGCACCTCCTGTTACCTGCTCTGCTCTGGAATAGACCAGCATGTCACCTATACCCTGTTTTACAGACAAAGACAGAAGGCAGACTACTACTTGGCCTGAAGAACTTGGGGCAATTCAGCCAGGCAGAAGTTAGGTCACATTCACCTGTGATCAACCAGCGTGTGCTGACAACCAGCAAGGAGGAAAGGATGTAAGGCAGCTGAGCAGCATTCAGTTTCTTGGAAATACTCTTGGAAAGAGCAGAGCCACAAAACTAGTAAAAAAGTAGCAAAAAGCTTTGAAATGGGTGGATCATGCTGAGGTAGAAAGAAATCCATCCTTTCCAAAGGACTGGCCACAGTTGGTTTGGTGGGGTTTTTCAGGTTTTTTGGTTTGTTTGTTTTATTAGACATATTTCACACCATCTCTTATTCTCATTTTTTACACGTATAATGGTTCTGCCAACCAGCCAGAAAAATACTATGGTAACTTTTCAATAAACTTTGCTTTCAATGAAATATTCAGCTGCATGAAAACAACCAGTTAAATAAAATCTTAGCACAAAACTCCTTGACTACGTTATGCTGTGACTGAACTGCATCTCTGAAATACAAATCATGATCTGGCCTCATGTGTGAGCCTTATGTTCAAACATGATGCCACCCCAGCCACCTGTTTTTCTTCTTGTGATCAACCTCATGATTTGTTACACAGAGAAGAAAATTTCTGGCAAAGTTTAAGGGCTTTCCATAGGCAAATGTTTACAATTTATATATGCAAGAAGTGTATGAACCTTTGAAATGGAGTAGGAAGCCAGGCTCTTTGTCAAAGACTCGGAGTTTCAAGGTATGTGGCATATCAGAGCTTTTCTGAAATTTCCATGTGGTCTCAGCAGCCTATAAACAGAAAAGGACTAACCCCAAAGTCCAAAGTGATCTTCCCAGGACCTAGGATCTAACATCTCACAGAAAAAGCAGAAAGGATTTTTTTTTGAGCAGTGCATAGAATGTAGAAAGAGATGTGTGTTGCCCTTGTACTCAGTACAAGGATTATACAGAAGCCACAAAGAAATGTCAACATCCAACTTCTAACATAAACAAACAACACAACTGGGGCAGAGGGAACAGGGACAGAAGAGAATTTCTCTTAAATCCTTTATGACTTCAGATGGAGAAATAAAAACCCTGTCCCAAGAGAAGTACCAAGTAGAAGCAGCCCTGCAGCCTCCCAGAGGGACTTCCAAAGAGTTGTGTTGGAGCTGTCTCTGCTGAAGGTTGTTTCATTCTGTTTTCCAGCAGCTACTTACTCTTTTTAAGACCTGAATAAAATAATTTTTAGTCTGGTGCACTGGCAATACAGATAAGTCCCCTGTATTGGTAACATACCTAAAATCTGTATCCAGACACAGGTAGACAGGATTATTAGCATATAAAGTACACTGAAGGAAAAAGTGAATCAGGCTAACTGCATGACATCCTGAGTACCTGATGTCCATATTACACACTTGTCTAACTTGTTTTGAGAATGGCCCTGTGGCCTGAATGTGCTGCAGTCACAAATGAGTGGCTGACCCACTATATTTCATTGAACAGCTTTACACTGCAGAAAAAAAAGCATAAAAATAATTTCAAATATCTTAAAGTATTTTTTTTCTTTTTCTCCATATATGATACTCTACCTTGTCACATTCAGTCTAGACTACCATGTGTATCATGAGTTTTTTCGGGGTAACAGCATACAATTTTTGCAACACATAAGTAAATATTACTATCTACCAATCTTCGCCTTCAACTGCTGGAAAATGTTTCTAATTAAAAAAAAATTTTTGGTAAAGAAATTACATTTTCAGAATTTCAATTCTAAGCTGAAAAATTCATAAGGGGGTGGTTTTCTGACAGAAACTGAAACATTTCATAAAAACATTTCACAAAGAATTTTTGACTTGATATATACATTGTCCTTGTTCTTATTAGAATGAAGTATGCTTCCATCATCTTGAATGTCTTCAACTTTCATGTGATGAAAACCAACATCAAGAACAAAAGTTTCTACTGACAATAGTTTCTTTTTACCAGGCTGCCCATGTGTAGGGATGTTCCCATTCTCTAGGAAGATCTCATCCCAGACTGCTAAACACCTAACATCATTACACACATCACATATATTGGCTTTTTTCTAGTTTTTATCTCAAGCTCAAAGATACTTCTGTCAAGCTGCTCAGGCCCAAGTTAAAGGAAGATAAAAAAACCGAACAAATTTGCCTCATATTCTCACTGTGGAATATCAGAGTGATTAAAACTAGCACAACCTGAACTCAAATATCAGAAACATTGTTGAACATCACTGGAGGTCAGAATAGTCATCAACTTTTCTCAATAACAACACATTATTGCTGGTTGCCTCACTTAGACACCTAACATGTGGCACTTGTAAATCACCATCTTTCAGGCAGTTTTTGGTGGATATCTGAAATCTAAGGGACAGAAAATCACTACTCGTTCATAAACATATATATATATATGTATATATATGTATTCCCTCGTTGTATGCAACACGTGTGCATATACAGACAACATGCAAAAACATGAAGAGATATAAGCCAGAATATTTATACTACACAGACTGTAAATGGCACCTTGCATTACAGGCCTCTAAATGTCACACTAACTCTGCAAAGGCCAATAATATTACTAATCCATCATCATGCAGAATAGCAGAATATCTCTCATGCTGCCTACTCATTCCAACCCAGGCCATTTTATGATTTTATGATTCTATAGATAGCCACACACTAAGAAACAAGTTTGTCTCTAGCTTTGTTAATGACTGGAAGTTGCTATTCCCTTGAAGAGCCTATAAACATGCTTGAGAGACATTTAAATAAGCCAGCCTATACAATGGCTTACTCTGCCAACTTTTTGTTGCCAGCACAAACCACTAAGCTTCTCAGAGACAAGATGCAACCACTGGAGAATGCATGCTTAAAAATGCTCTATCTGCAGCAAGGAAGAAATTACCACAGCACGACTTTAGTGGATTCGGAATATTTGAATCTGTCTGATTTTGTCTTACAGAGCAGGGGCAAACCTATAAAGCAGCAATGTTTTTTAGTCATATAAGATTACATCACTCTTGAGAAAAAGTGGCAGGAGGATATTTCAGAGTGAAACAGTCGTATGCAAAGTATATCATGTACACTCCACACATATTACATCCTAATAAAAACTGCAGGACGTTTAATACGGCTGTATGGGAATAGCATGTTGAATTTATTCAACACAGGGATCATTCTCTCTGACTTTCCCTGCATGTGTAGGGATTGATGAGAATACTTGGGCTTGGCTTGTCACTCCAACAAGGCAAAGATCACCACACATTCCCCTGGAAACACAGAGGATAACCCATGAAGCAATGAAACACTTCTCACCAAGAAGCCAGATCACCTCAGCAGGTGGCTGGAGTTCCTAGGAAGAATAACACACATGCTGCCTCAGCACATTGACCTTCTACTATCAGCTCTGTCCCCCACCTTCAGAGTACTCACAACATCATTCCTCCTCATTTCTAGCTACTCTCAGAACGTGAAAATCTCTAACAAGACTTTGGGTCCTTTCAGAAATTGTTGGGGATTGTTAGTAAACGGTTGAAGGGTTCAGGCCACACTACCTGTAACATAAAACTTCACAGGTGGACTGAAAGACAGTGGGCCTGTCCAGATTTAACCTCAACCCACCAACATGCATCAAAGGCAAGGCCTTCCATTTTTTTAGAGACCTGTATCTTGCACATGATGACAACCTGGGAGAGGGAAATGAAATACAATTTCCAAACAGGGGGCCGGACAGGTCAGTTGAGGACCAAGCACAAGAAGTGGATATTAGCAGTTGGCATGGGGTTAAGTATGTGCAAGTGATAGGAGACTCTTGGAAGAATGAGACAGAAGATCAGACAGAAAACTAGCTGTTGCTTCCACTAAAGCACTAAGTACAATCTCTCCACTGCATTGCTCCACATAAGAAGCCAAGGGCTATTCCCATGTTTAATGATAGATATTTTACAAGATATGCAGGTGAGCAAATGTGTATCTTCAGCTCATTCCTTATAGACAACACTGGACTTTCACTAATGCAAAAGAATTCATTATGGTATTTAAACTAAAGGTTTCTAGGCTCTTCCAGTAAGCTTTATTCTCCTCTTGAGCTAAATCATCACTACTTATTAGTGACAGCCTGGAAGCCAGCAGAATTAAGCTGATACAAAGCAAATGTGAAGTTGGAATCCAGCCGTGAGTACATGTGATAGAACCAAACCCACATTCGACCTCAGAAAAAGTGCATGTGCAAGTTCAAGGAAAACGTCATGAGACACAAGATATTTGGAACAGCAACTTCACTTGCAGGAAACACACTCAAGTGCTGAACACAGGCCAGTCATTTCACAGAATTGTTAACATTGTTCAACTCTGAAATGGATGCCTTTCTCATCAGCCCTGGGGTATGCTGGCTCCAAAGGACAGTTTGACTGTAGTCTAGAAATTGCTGCCAGATAGTTTTTACATATTTTTCCCTTCCTGTACATTTTTGGTGGTTTTTTAAAACTGCTTTATTTATTTATGAATAACTAATGAGTGGTTCAAGTTTTCATACTTGAAAAATAAATAGCAGCTGCACCTCTGTGTCTGTGTTGCTAACCACAGCACATTCATCCTAATATTAGGGAAAAAATGCATATGTGTTTTCTGATTCAAAGATACTGATTTTCCCTTCATTAGGTGAACAGAGAAGATAGGTTAATCTAACATGTCATACTGATAAAAAAGAGGGTACTGAAAAGAAATTCCAAATAAGGTTGGACTTTCAACAGTAGACAAATAACTTATGTAAACATGTTATCTGACTACTCGCTCCATATGCCAAAAATGTTTAATATTCAGATAAAGAAATTTGTTTCAATCAGAGCAGTTTTGTTGATTCTGGCAATAAATTTAAAGGCCACTGAAACAACAGAAATTAACTTTAAAAATTAACCCATTTTATACAACCCTTGATTTCAACTAAAAACAGCAATGATGGCAAGGAAAATCAGTAGCCCACAAATCCAGTATGTAAACTTACACAGCCATGAAGAGAGGCAAGATTTAAACAGCAAACAGGAGATGTTAAAGCATTAAATTGGCTTAGAGGGGTACACCATAGCTCTGACTCCTGCTTCTCCAGATGAGAGGAGAACACCAGATGCATAAATCTATGCTAACCTGCCTACAATGCCTTTAGATGTTTTTCTGATGTAGTTAGTCTACAGCTTAAATTAAATAACCTGTTAAACAGGTTCGATCAGCATAATCTTGTAACATTTGCCTGGTCTTGGCCCTCCAACCACTTTGCATGTACTTAGCAGCAATTCCCAGAAGTATTACTCTCATGAACTAGTGCTGCCTACCTAGTTTAGTGACAAAAGCAAAGATCTGCTCGTATAAAGTTCCTGATTTACAAGACAGCAGCTTCTTTCCCAGCCAGAGGGCACTGCCTCATGTACACAGTGAGAAGAAAGACTGACCACTTGTATGATTTAACTGTGAGGTCCACAGAAGGTACAGGCCTAAGAATGAATGAACATCACCTTACACAGAAACCAGTTTACCACTAACATTCACATGCTCCTTATTTATCAGCCTCTAACAGGGGAAATCCCAGAGAAAATCAGTTTCCTCTCCCTGGGATAAACTGCAAAATGCTCAACCAACATATGAGGCAACAAACAGTTCTCAGGGTATGTCTCCATTTAAAAGGCCCCCGAGATCACTTGGGGTTCTATGCTCCTTAGCTAGGTTCTACCTGTCTCTAGCACATCCCCTTCTGCAGCTTCATCTATAGTGCATAAAACACAATTAAGCTCATGTTTGTTCTTTACCTAATTGTTGGACTTTCCTTACGGACTGTGTAGATGTTAGGATGAAGAGCTCTGAAGATGGTGCAGGTAAGTACATTCCTTGCAGAATTCAAACAGCTCTGGTGGGATATTTCACTAAAGCAGATGTTTGAATGTATCAGAGAGGTATTTAAGATCTAAGCTTTCGTCAGAGGCAGTGGAGAGAAGGTAGGACGTCCAAGAGGATGATTTTGCTTATCTACTGTAGACACTTGAAGGTTAAATTGGTCATCTTCATTAAAAAAAAACCTCTTGGAGGGTGGACGAGGTATTTTAAGTTTAGCAGATGTCCTGTTTCCAAAATACCCTCACAGTTCTCATTCCCCCATGAAATGGCTTATTGATACTTTTGGTACCACCTGGTAGCTTGCACAAGACTGGAATGATGTACTTTCAAAGCCAGAAGAGAAATCCAACAAAACCCACTTATTTCCACTCTGATACATGAACAGGGAAGAAATCCCTTCTTCCAATAAAATGAGAGGTAGAGTTTATACACACAGACACCATTGTTTTTAACTCTTCCTTGTTTTTGCTTCCTTTGTTTAGAACACAAATCTTGAACACTAGTTTAGAAGAAAAAGGCTAGTTTAAGAATCAGGATTTAAAAGAGGACTGTGTCTTAAAAAAATGAACCATTCCATTCTTTCCTGAATTTCCTTCTTCATTGTTTTTGGCTGAACAGCTTCACCATTGTGAAAATGGTGAAAGGAATACTTACACTCCTTCAAAAAGAAACAAAATAAAATATTAAAAAACCATTTCTAGACTCGCTTTTCATTCAGCAGTTCTTTACCAGGAGGGGCTTCCTTCTTGGGCTGGGAAGCTTAGCAAAAAAACTAATATATATATATATTCCATACTTAGCAAAACTTCAGATTATGATATGATTACTCCTGATTTGGTGTCTACCAAACCTCCTGCTTCCTTCATCAATCAGATAATAGATAGTGTATATACCCATTATACTTCATAAGGCTTCTTTCTTTATCTGAAATTCACTTTTATGAAAAGACAAATCAGCCAAGAAAATGGGAGATACGGGCAGTTCAAAAAGTAGTAATGCTTTCAGCTGATCAAAAATATTAATCAAACTACCACATCATATTCACAAGCCATGACTTTTTGGAGGAGAGTGTTGGAAAATTTCAATAACTAAGCAATATGACAAATTTTTCTAATTGTGAGCATGCTACAAGTGAACACATCAAGTGTCTGATTTAATACATAGATCACGGTGGGTTTTTTCCCATGTTTCAATGGCCTTGATTTTTATTTTACTAGTTTTTCTTGAGAGGCAATTATTTCTCTACACTCAAAATGCATTTTCCAAATACATCTTCTTTAGAATTTTCAGCAAAATTGACTACTTATACAAATACCACACCACTCCCATTGCTGGATGATTTGGTGAAAAGTCAGAAAATTTGTTCCAATCTGGTTTCACCTGAAATTCAAACTAGAAAGTCACAGAAAACTTTCTGCCATGTTAAGTAGTTTTGCTGTATCCTCAAGGATGTATCCAGCAATGCACGAAAAGACTATTTTGGAAACTGTAAATGCCATGAACTCTGACCACGGCATGGCTTTTGTATAGTGATTCAGATGGCTCCTGTAAAGCAAAAATGCCATGTTTTTTTTTTCCAGTTTGGATTTATTTTAAGGTCAGGAAAGAGCATAATTTTATGGTGGGGCACATTTTCCTGTAGAACAATGGAAACCTAAATGAGAGCAAAGTTCCTCTTCACAGAAAGAGCTTCAGTTCATTATGCTGACATAAGGAAAATGTTTATGAGAGCTCTTTCTGCTCTGCTGCTCTGGGGTTTTGCTCCCCATGTGTAAAGGCAACTGTGCCATGCTGGACCATGGTGTATGCTCCTGCCTGCCCTCACAGCCATCCCAGGACTCAGCAGATGTACCAGTTTCTCCTCCAAGTGACATGACTTCTAGACAAAGCCAGATGAGTTGCTAGAGTGTAGCTGCACTACAGTGGGGTTAGGGGAACACCTCCAGCTGCCTAAACAATAGTATTTTGGAACAATCATTTAAAGAAGAAAGTATAGTGAAACAGGCAGGAAGGTCAGAAAGTTTCTGTACAAATTTCTATACAATACGCTCCCTGGAATGAATAATTTCCTCCAGCAATCTAGCTATGCCTTTAAAGACAGTGTCCAAGTATGTGTATGTCAGTGTGTGTATAACAATCACTGAAATTAAGTGACTACAAATGGGATGACTAATACAAAGGGCTCAAATAAATCTTGCTCTAAGTGCAAAATGTCCCTATACAATCCTTCTGTCAAATGTGGCAACTAGTAGCAGCATAAATTGCTGCTTGAAAAAAAATTGGCTATATAAAGTACTAGCAGCAAATATTTCTATCTTCACATGCTGCGACTCTCTATATATGTTTTCAGAGACAAGACCTGAAACATCAACAGATATTAACTAATTTTGAACTATATGCCAACAAACAAGAGGTTTTCCACATAATGATAATGATATACAGGTTCGCTTGTCTACGTGGAGCATGCAATAGTGAGCTTGACAATCTCAACATATGCCTAAAGGAACATGCATGCACTACCAGCACTTTTTAGAGCTTTGACAGTCCTTTGCTTAGTTTCAGGTTCTAAACACCAGCAGTGCAGTAGCCAAAGCATCTTGTTCTTATGCTGGAAGATCAAACCTACAGATAATAAGCAGAAATTACATTTAAGGTTTTAAAATGACAAAGATTTCTTCAAGCAGCCTGGGACCTTTCATGGAACAAGACAGCGAGCCTCTATAACTTCTGCTGCTTACAGACATAGCTGTGTAAATGCCAGGAAGAAAAAGTAGGTGAGTGCTATACAAAACTGGCCTTAAAAATGTAACCTGTCATCATCCTGGAAAGACTTGTGGCTCTGGGACTGGCTCCATTTTACTTTTTCTATTTCAACATTCACAGGAAGAGATTAATGTTCATTTCTACTGTTTTTCTTATTGAACATGACAAGTTTTCCTACAGTCCCATGCTCAGGCAGCCATTAACTTAAAAGGCAACCTGTAAAAGGAATTATCTTCAATTACTCCATACTGTTAATTCATTCAGCCTTTATTTACTTTTCAAAATCTTACTGATACTTAGCCCATTTTTTAACCCATTTTTCACTTTCTGGAGACAATTTTCAAGGCCTAAGCTTAGATATCTAGGGAAACTCAGAGAAACCAGATGGCTTTTGTATTGTCAGTGGAGACTGGCAAGTGATTCTCTAGAGCTGCTTCTATGTTTCTCTCTCCATTAATTACAAGAACAAGAGAACATAGTAATTTAAAGATATTCTATTGGTAGCAATTACTAAAACAGTAATTACTAGACTTAGACATCAAGAGTCACATGCAGGGATGGAGCTTTTCATCAAAAATATTGAGAAGGTTCTTTCTTTCCCTCTTCCACTTTCTTCAAAATTCCCTTTTATTTCATTGCTTAGATTGCAAACTGCTTGAAGAGACTGTCTTGCAACCTATGCACCTTACTTTTCAACAAGAATCTTGTCTCACTGATGATCAATACAGTTTTTTATAGGCTTGGTATTGATTCACTTAAACAGGCTCTGCTTGATACCTGCAGAGGGAAGAGCTAGTCTACCCAAAATGCAGTTGGCTTCCAGTTCAAACAGACAAACTGAGTTTCCAGCTGTTAGTCCCTTGTTCCTCATAATTGCATTTACCTTGACTGGAAATAAAATTAATAGGAAGGCAATAATCTGATCTAGTTCCATAAAGCATGCACCAGAGTAAGCCCAGACACATTGCTAAATTATGAACACCTTCAGGAAATACCATGGTTAATTTGGTAGGAACTCCCACTGTCAAAATTCTTTTGGAGGCCCCAGAAAGCAGCTCCTTGGCTGGCAAGTCAAGTAGTGCTTCCCTTACTCTCCAAATTAGCTGGATACCCAAATGAAATTACTGATCTTTTGGTTCAAAACCAAAACACACACAAGTATAATGAGCACTGCTTTCCTTTGTGGAAGAATAGATAATCAATGGCTTGAAAAGTGAAAAGATACATTAGTGTTAAGAGCAATTTCTCTGATTGAGTGAAGCTCTTCTGTGCCATCATCTATACTATTCTATCATAACACTTTTACTAACAACTTGAGGTATTTATTATGCTTTTAACCTGGCTTGAAACCTCAGCAAGAAAGCAAATACAAAAAATCCCTAAAAACAAACAAGTACTAATTTGCCTTATCTGTTCCAAAATATGATTTACCACTGCAGAATTTGAGTATTTACTATGTAAAACCAATTTCTGCTCACTGGGGACCAGTGACAGGACCTGAGGGAATGGCATGTAGCTGTGTCAGGTGATTTAGGGTGGGTCCCTTCTAACTCAGGATATTCTATGAATCTATGAATATGAAGGAATTGGCTCCTGGCACTATCTTGTGTGGTATATGTGTATTTGAGACAGAAACTCTAGTGCTTTTACTATGCGTTTTCACCCATAGATTTCACTGCCTTACTGTGTATCAGAGAAGCAGCAATAGAACTATTAGATTTAAAATAAAAACAATTGTGTAATCAAATCCCAAATGCTGTACCAAGTGTCAGTTACAGATAAATGGCAATTCCTAATCCTTTGTATTAATGACAGATAATCTGAAAGTTCTGTCAACACTGACAGCTTGAATGACTGGATTATAGGCATAAAAGTATAATTACAGAAACACCTGCACTGTCTGCCCTTTACTGCAGTCTAGATTCTTGATGGCTCAAAATAAGCCAAAGCTTGAAACAATTAATAACTATGCTTACAAAAATTCTCTTGAAAACCAGTTGTTCTAAACAATTTTCCAAACTTCATCTGTTTTAGGGTTTGTTTAATTTTATTTCATCTATGAAAAGATGAAAAGCTCCATGATTTTAGTCCCATTTTTAGTCAATAAAGACTCAGTGGGAGAGGTGCAGTACGAAAGAAAGTGGGATGGTTTCTTTGTAACAATAGTAGGACTTGAGGTACATGGGTTCAGTGCCTGGCTCTGACAAAAATCTCGTGTGACCTCAGGCAAACCACTTGGTGTTTTGAACATTTATCTGTAAAGCAGGGATAACCACTATCCCAGACAGGATTTGCTTGGGTAACATTTATCAACATATCAGAGGTGTTTAGAAAGTCATAAAGTAAACTTCCACCGACCATATATACAAACTCAGTGGCCAAAAGGACCTAGGGTATGCCAGTGTTATCAGGCATCTCTCATAAAAACCTCCTTCATACTACCACCCTTCAGCCTGCAATGCAAAGAGGTCTCACAACAGCAGTTTGACATTTCTACAAAGACAAACTTCGAAGTAGAATTCAGTCAAAGAATGTTGGGGGAAATGTAACCTGTTGTTGGGAAAAAGCAATACAAACCCTGCAAGCATTTATTAGCACAGTGCTCCAAACCACACCACTCAGCAGACCTCCTTTTAGTAAGGCTTCAGATGTACAAAAGCAATGAAAACCAAGTTAAGTGCAAGACTTAAGGGGTGTACCTTGTTTTTCTAACAGCTATGTAAAACCATATAGTTCATCCCATCAATTTAAGATAATTTGTGTACAAACAATGACACCTATGCCTGGAAAGCTGCCCTTCCCCATTTCGTATGTAGTGTACACCTCACCTAATTAAACTGTGCCAAACAAGGGTCTTGTCTAGGACAATTTGCCCTGATTTCTGGAATAGTCAGCACAGAGAAACAAATAATGCCTAGAAGTAATTTATGACACCCTAAGTAAGATGGGCTGAGTTTTCTATTTCTCTTTCTTGCCTGTATAAGAACATATAGGATGACTGACTTTAGATCAGATACCAACATGTAGGGAGACAAAACGTGTTAAGAAAACTCCTCTCTCTTGCTGCTGTGAACACACCCTCTCCCACAGCATACAGAGACCAGGGGAACGGACAAGGAAACAGGTCACAATCCTTTGACAGGCTATGTGTCAAAGGAAAGGTGATATTCTGCATATAAGGCTGGACTAAATAAAACATTAAAATGCAATGCCATGGAAAATGAGACATATGCTGGAGAATTAATTCAGTCCAGTTGGAGAACTGACCCAGTATATACACTACAATTGCTTCATACAATATCCCAATCTGTTTCTCAGTCATTCTGTCTTTAGTGCCCATCTGTAAGCTGTACCTATATTTTTCTTCCAACAGCATAAATCTCAGAAACCTGCTTATAAAGATCTTTTGGATCTATATTTACACATACTCAGTGACACCGTTACCTACAAATTAGGGATGGCAATACTTTTCAGCCAAAATGCTAGAAAACTAGCTAACAACAAGAAAGTATAACACTTCTTTTCAATTAGCCCAAAGAGTTGGTTTCATCTCACAAAGGCAGATTACTCTGAATTTCAGCAATAAATTTGCCTCAGTAGTGAGGTTTCCCTCCCTTGTTCACCACAGTACAAATGATGGTATTTTAGTGGCTTAACAAAAGCTTTGAAAGTAATAAATAAATATTAGAAATGAAATCTAAGAATGTGTCTCCTTTACCACAATTTATGTTGAATTTCTTTGAAGTTGTCACAAAGCCACCTTTTGAAAAACTTTGTGTCGAAAGAAGACCTTTCTCTGTTACTTACATTTGTTAAAAGAACACTCAAAAAGAGCAAATTATAACACAGAGAAAAGAAAAACAGATATTGAAAATGTATTCAGATCTAGCTAGTGTTTTTGCAGATAACCACAGAAACAAAACAGAGAACTTGAGTCAGCTTGGTAACACATCCTGTTGATATTACATACACTATTTAATTGTCCTTCAGTCAGGAAGGACTGATTGGGACTCAGTCTTTGGAGGTAAGACTCTGGCAAGTGTTCTCCATATTCCCTTCAGCATTAGCCTGAATTAGTTTTACACAGCATTGTAGGAGGCCAGGAACATGCAACTAGTTATTTGCCCTAGGTGAGGAACAGCTGGATGGACTCAGCTACTTATGATCTGGCCACAGATACAAAGAATCTTAGACTGTCTAAAATAGAACTGACTCATCTAGTTCTGGTGGATGCTTTTTGTTTCAGTCATCAATAGCTCTCAGTGCCTCTGCAGGCTCAGAACACATGATAATGTACTCACCATCATCTGCTGAACATGAAATATTTCAGCTCCAGTGGCAGAGAGGCGGTTTGGAAATGAAATGTCAAGAAAAGCTCCAGGGAGAGTGCTTGGTCCAGCATTGTAAACCTGTAAGAGAATAAATGAAAACAAATCAAATTACATATATGACTTCTGATAAATGGGAAACCACTGTAAAACCAGGGAGTATAGGTAAATTCAAATAAATTCAAGTACTATTCAGCTTTTTCAATATCTTCAGACTAAGACTTCTTTTGTGTCAGCACAAAGTCAAAGGATTAGTCTACCTAATTGTCTTTAGGCTTAGTTCATATATCGAATGAGAAGCAATTTTGCAAGATAATTAGCAGTCATCAATAAAAACAGTATAAGTCTTCTACCTTATATACAGAGACACTGCTAGTACTCTGAGTGTTCTGGTAATACACTCTGGAAGACTGCAAGAAATGTTGCTGTCTCAGTTAACATTCTCATTTCCACCTGGTAACCACCACATTATATTTTGCATATGTTTTCCTAATGGAACAGAAGCCAAACGGTGATTGTGACTACCAGACTGTGGGTTTGCTGAGTGAGTTGCCAGAAAATACAACAACTTCCACTCAAGTTCTGGAGTTTCCAATGAAACTCTTCGTGGAAAACGTTAACCTTCTACCACTCCCATCCTCCTCCCACCACCAGATTTCAACAAAAAACTCAAACAATTTCAAGTCCACCATTGAAATGTATACAGTGAAAATTCAAAAATCTATGTTTTTTTTGCTGAAGAGAAATAATCCATGGAAAAATTTCTATGAAAATAAGTTTTCATTTGTATCTACATTTTTTTAAATAGGAAAAAATATGTCCTGGTTCTTTCTAACAACATAAATATAAATGCATACAGTAAAAACATTAAGCCCATTAGAACATTTAGCCACACTGAGACACTACTGTCAAAAGATGTAGCAATAAGTTTTTAATTGTTTAAAGGATAAATATTAAAAAAAAGGCTTTCATTCTTCAAACACTATTTATATGTGAAGACATGCCTGACCGATAAAGAGAATCGGTTTGCAATGCCAAATCCTCACAAAAACTCTGAGGCTCCAAGCAGGGGGAGAAAAATGACTACAATGGAGCGTGATAAATGCTGCATGAAATACAAACATAATGGTCCATGTTAGACATTTAAAAACTTTGATTATCTCACTGAGATCAGATATAAGAGTTACTGCAGAAAAGGCATTTTCATTGCACATCTTGTCACTCAAGAAAAAACCCACAAAAAAACATAGATTGGTTTCCTTATTAACATTAGACCTAGTATAGATTTTCATATAGAAAAACTGCTATAAAGCCCCATATTTTTGTAAATAAGCTCTTTTTCTTGGTTAAGAAAGTATTACTTTTCTCCATCTGGAGAAGTCAAATAAATGGCAGGCAAATAAGTTAGAAAAGAGTGATACAAACCATGCTTTGCCCATTATGAAACTCTACCCTTTCTCTCTGACACACACAGTTATGAGGTTTACCACATTACTGGAGAGAAGATCTGTGACTCATTATGGTACAATTTTCTACTTCTATTGAAAAAAATGAATATTGCAACTTATAAGTGTGTGCATGAGACACAAGAGGATGGGTCGGACAAATGGTGGCTCTGCTAATAAATAGATTCTCTCTTCCTTACTTGTTATCACTTTGCTTTATTGAAAATATTAATCTAGCTGAAGCATCACTGCATCTGTTCTTCATCTGGTTTTAAACAATAATTGGCTATTGGGGGAAGGGAGGGAGGAAGAACTAAAAATCCTCAAGAATAGAATCAGAATCACAAGAATTAATAGCCTAGTACACAAAAGCTTTAATGCCCTGAAATCTTGCTCTCACTCCTTAGTAAATAGCTAAGGGCGCTGCATGACAGTGGGGTCTAAACTGCTCTGGACCAGTCTGTCCACGGAGTCTGACATGTGTTATTTATTGTGAGCTGAGTGGCATTTGTGCATAGGAGAATAGAAAGGGAGAAAAATGTGAAACACTATTTTTTCACAATAAATGAACCTACCTCTTCTTGACTTGTCATTCCCTAGTTCCATCTAGCGGTCAAAAAGGATTTGATGGGCTTGTAATAGATACAGTCATGGCAGCAAGATACATGTAATTTTGGTCCCATCACAAGAGTTTGTTATAATAAATCAGCCATATACTTTGCCACATCAGGAACCTATCTAACTGTCATGTGAAGTGTAATATATAGGTAAGACTTGAATAATGTTGAGATGCTATGAGATCATAGAATCATAGAATTTTAGGGGTTGGAATGGACCTTACAGATCATCTAGTCCCAACACCCCCTGCCATGGGCAGGGACACCTCCCCACTAGACCAGAATGCTCAAGGCCTCATCCAACCTGGCTTCAAACACCACCAGGGCTGGGGCAGCCACCACTTCCCTGGGCAACCTGTTCCAGTGTCTCACCACCCTTATAGTAAAAAACTTATTTCTAAAATCTAACCTAAACTTCCCCTCCTTCAATTTGAACCCATTACCCCTTGTCCTATCATTGCAGTTCCTAACAAAGAATCCCTCTCCAGCTCCCTTGTAGGCCCCTCCAGATACTGAAAAGTTGCTATGAGGTCTCCACATAGTTTCTCTTCTCTAGGCTCAACAGTCCCAACATCCTCAGCCAGTCTTCATAGGGGAGATGCTCCAGTCCTCTAATCAATTTTGTGGCCCTCCCCTGGACTTGCTCCATCAGTTCTACGTCCACCTTATGTCGAGGACACCAGAACTGCACACAGTATTCCAGGTGGGGTCTCATGGCAGCAGAGCAGAGGGGGAGAATCACCTCTTTTGTCCTGTTGGCCAAACTCCTTTTGATGCAGTCAAGGATTCGATTAGCTTTCTGGGCGGCTAGTGCACACTGCCAGCTCATGGTGAGCTTCTCATCCACTGTCACTCCCAAATGTTTCTCCTCATTGCTGGTTTCAATTACTTCCCCACCCAACCTGTAGGTGTGCCTGGGATTGCCATGGCCCAGATGTAGGACCTTGCACTTCATTTTGTTGCACTTCATGAGGTTTGCATTGGCCACCTCTCAAGCTTGTCAAGCTTGAGATGGATCTCCAACATATATCAGGGTTATCGAAATCCCCCATGAGGCCAGGGGTTGCAAGCTTGAAGCTATTCTCATCTGTCTGTAGAGGACTTCATCCACACCCTCCTCCTGATCAGGTGGCCTGTAGCAGACCCCCACTATAACATCCCTTGTCCCAACCCTACCCTTAATTTTGACCCACAGACTCTTGACTATTTCCTCATCCATCCCCAGGCTGAGCTCCACACTCTCTGGCTGCTCACTGACATAGAGAGCTACTCCTCCTCCCCGTCTCCCTAGCCTGTCTTTCCTGAAGAGCCTAAAGCCTTCCAGTCCGATGTTGCAGTCATAGGAGCCAGCCCACCGTGTCTCCATGATGCCAACAACGTCTTATCTACACAGGCACATGCCCATCTCTAGTTCTTGTTTGTTCCCCATACTACCTGGTGTCTCTTAGTCTCCTGACTGTCTCCTGCAGCTCTACCACCTAGTTTTGTAAGTCATCAACCAGGGCACACCTGTTGCAGCAAGGGAGGTTGTCCTTTTCCTGCTTCCTGATACTCCATATCATCCTCATTTCTTCCTTCATCTCTGCTACCATGCTAAGTAGATCTCTTACCTGTTCACACCTTACACATGTATCCTCCCTGCTGCCCTTAGCTATCTTTGCCAGGCTTAGTCATTCACAGCAGCCAGAGACCTGGACGGCTGCATGCTGGTGAGTGCGATCTGTCTGGGTCCCTGTGTTGCTTTGGACAGTTGCTCTGGAGTGAGTGGAAACCATGGCTGGACCTTTTCCAGTTAGGTCATCAGAGACTGCCTTCTGCAATCCTGCATCCTTCCTCTGTGTCCTGCCATGCAAACTGTCATGCAAACTGCCACACCGTCTCTCTGCAAAAATTATCCGTGATGGATGGGGAAGGGTGGTCGCACTGCTTTTGGTGTCGAAGACTGCTGAGGCCAGCCTGACTAATCAATCCTAAAATTAATCATTATCATCATTATCACTTTAAATTGATAATTTATGTTATTTGTGTAAATATATTTGTTTTGTCATTCTTATACCTGTGGGACCAAGTCATATAAAGGCTCAATTACACCTGTATAACCTTTAGACATAAACCACTGACCGAGTCCAGCTGCGCCTAGACTCCTCTCTGAGAAGGAGTTTAGAAAGTAAGAGAGTCTTTTCTGAACCTCATGACTCAATAGGAGGGTATTCCTGATAAACCTTGTCTGAAGCTTCCATTCTGCCCATGACTGTGATTCAAAATCATGCACAAAAGCTCATATCACACTCAGAATAAAATA
This sequence comes from Acanthisitta chloris, assembly GCF_000695815.1. Classification (NCBI taxonomy): domain Eukaryota; kingdom Metazoa; phylum Chordata; class Aves; order Passeriformes; family Acanthisittidae; genus Acanthisitta; species Acanthisitta chloris. The sequence goes on from NW_008652008.1 coordinate 76,386, forward strand.
AATATAAAACCAGAATGTGTGATCAAGCAGGAAGGCAGTCAAAATAAGGATGAGTTTTACCTGCAGTGTGAAGTTGAGAGACTGGAAAAGGCATTCATGGTTTTCCAGCTGAACAAAGTTGGATGCTTCCACAGAATCACCATAGAAAAATGAAGTAGGGAAGACTTCTCTGTAAGATAAAGACACAGATTTAGCAAGCTGAGTCTGTAAGCAAAATTAAATATATTTATGTCTAGCTGAGTTTGCATACATTGCTTTCTAGCCGTGTGAAATTCTACGGGACCATTTTACATTAATCTATTTTTTTAATTTGATTTCCTCTTGGCAACACTAGCAGCATCTCAACTGACCTGGGTTAATATAACATCATTGAAGCAGACTTTTTTTGACTACTTATCTCTTTTTCTCCTTTCCTATCACAAAACCTCTGCTTCAGGGCCCTCTGTCAAGGAGGATTTGTGCAAGTCCCATAGTTTGTGTAAGGCAGGAACTCATTTCACTACCAAGTTAATCTGAAGAAACAGTAACTAATAGGAATACTTTCAGTTACATATTCCCTAAAGTAACATTTCAATTTTATCTAAGATTTATATACCATTGCAGGAATAAACACTTCATAAATTATCTAAGTTTCACTACCTTTATGATTAGCAGATGGTTAAAGGAGAGAGAAGAGAGGGATATAACTTTGCTTTCGACCACAGTGGAACAGGCTGTCTCCTCGACCACTCTTACCATCTTATCACAAAGTAAAACGCAGTACAATTTCATCAGAAATTACTTGGAAGCACAACAGAGTACCTAGAAATCCTGCAGAAGAGGACTAGGAGTGCTTTAAGCATCCTTTGTGCCTCCCTCTAATCTCAGGCTGCTCCACTGTCTGGAAAGGGTCCTGTGTAATTTCAGACAAACTTTGGTCCTCACCATTGCCTAAAACTCTGCTTCCTTCCCAGGTTGTCCTTTGGACCCAGACCTTTTTGAGACAGGATTTTAAGCCTGTTTAGGTACATTTCCTTTTTTCCTGCCCGCCTCCTATGTCAGGGATTGCTAGGGGAAGCAGTGAGAGATAAATTTACTCCTCCCATGTACAGTGTTGTGCCAGAAACATGGTACAAGCCTTTCTGTGCTATTTATGGCCAGGAATTCAGTTTGCTCTCCTTGATTCAAATATAGGATAATTAAGCTAATAAAACAAAAAGACACTGTCCAAAAAAAGAGTATACTAATATTACCATGCCTGAGAATGTTGTGCCCTCCAATAAAACCAATTTTTCTCTGGCAGTTGGACTTTCCTGCAAGCTTGAATTAACCAAGCCTTGTCTATGAGAAAGAAACAAATAATCCACATAATGACTTGTGTGGGGCTTACGAATTCAGAGACCTCGTCCTTTAAAAAAGTACATTCTGAAGAGAAAGAAAAAGCCCAATTTTTATTATTTTGTGGCCTGCAGTATTCTGTAGGTAACAGTGATCTAAAGACAGAGGAAAGCATTCATATCTGTAAAGCTGAACAAAAAAAGTCTGTATCAAGGCACCAAGAAGCAAGGTATACACAGTTAAATTTGTACAGAATTGAATGTAACAATGAAAGCATTTAAAAACTTCCAGAACATGCTGCTGAGACTGTACTCTCAATATAGAGACTTTTGTCCTTGCTAGTCACTTTGTGAGGTCTGAGCACTCTTCATTTTTCTGAGCAGGCTCAAGCATACCTTTTACCCATTCTGAATATTGTAGCAGTAATTAAGGGATTCCATTTCTATGGAACAAGATGGAAATCAACTTCATGGGGCAAAGCCAGTATAGGCCATGAACCTGAGTTTAACCAGCTTTTCAGCCAAATCACATCAGTGCAGGCAAACTTTTTTTCTGCACACGTAGCATACTGGTCAATAGAATATTTGACTTCTACTGACGCCAAGCTGCCTGGGCGTTGTCATAGATGGTGGCTAAAATGGACATTGACCTCCTGGGGATATTGCTGATGAGTTTTTGCTTCCCCAGTTTAGGAATTCATGTCAACTTTCTCAGTCTGCATGAATGCTAATTCCCCCAGTTCCCAACTTCAGCACTGTTTATGCTAAAGGACAGTCTGTCTGTTGAGACTGATCACAAATCTTTTGTTCTAGATTTAAGATTGTGATGCCAAATGGAAGAGAAGAGCATCAAGTACAAAGGCAGGAACTCGCACAGGTACAGCCCTGGAGAGAGGACACAAAGGTTATGTGCTATACAAGTATTTCAGTCAAAGGGTGAATGATGTTCATCAGTTAGTTGGTAGCCAGATGCCTCGCAGACTAGGGAGTAGAGAAAGTGGGAGAACGAACAGAAGCAAATGCAAATTCTGTTATTGAAATTAAACAGAAAGGCAACCAGCTTGTTAAAATCCCAGAACATTTGACCCTAACCTTTGACCTGGTGACCCTCAACCACTTCCTTAAAGACATGCCCTAAAGAACAAGATGTGATTTACTTGTACTTTTATTATTTTAAGGTCCATGATATCTACAGAATCACATGTATTAAAACATGATCACTAAAATGCCTACTATAAATGTGATGATAACCAAATAACATTAGTCAGAAAGGAGTGAGAAAGAGCTACAGTGTTGGAATGAATAAAATTCCCAGATACCAAAGGATGTCCAGCCTGGGAAACAAGGAAAAAGCAAGTCTAGCTATATGTAAACAAAGAGAAGAAGTCATTTTTTCACTGGAAGACACTCTCAGATGTCATTGTTAGGATTATTATTATTACTGGTTTTGTTTGGTGACTGGGACTTACCCATTGATTGACGAGTCCACCTCATGCATCAGGGGCACCAATAGGGTAAGAGTATTATCATGCAGAGATTCATTGCGTTCTGGGTTTCCACTATGCCAGAAAGGAAAAATAAACATGCTATAAACTGACAGCCTTTTCAATATATCACACAGTTTCACAGCTACCATCTCTCTGCCTTGTACTCCAAGCCTCTCTATTTGAGTGGTCAGTTCCGCAAGAAGCCTCAATTAAGAGTTACATTTGTTCACCCACCCTGGAGAGGGCACACACATAAAACATGTCTTTTGTGGCTGCTCTTCTGTGGCTGTGGCGTGACCAGGGTCACAACAAAAACCCCTATGTTGGAGCAAGGTGTGAATTCAATTTTTGCAGGACACTACTGCAGCCATCATTAACAGTGGAGTGAAACAAGGACATTTAGACTCCAATGCAAGGGTTCATTTTCTCCTAGTCTGACCATCCCTCAGTTTGTGAGGGATATACAAACCCCACAGAGAGTCTTGACTCAGAAATTGAAACAATACTTTCAATGTACCTGCACTGTACTACAGCACCAATTTCTTGCCACTGCAAGCAGCTTTTTGGGCGAGACCTTCATACTGAACTGGCCATAACCTCTCAGCAGTTCCATCCCCTCTGTCCTGCCTCTTCCTGTACTTAGCTGCCAAAATGAAAACACTTCTACTTTACATTTCCAAAGGCACTTGTCTCAACTGGTCAAAAGCAGAAAGAAAAAAACAGAAAAGTGAGCAATTATCTCTCATTTCAGTCAGTTTACTTCAGTGTGAACACTTATGTACAAGGTCTGTTGAAATGCATGTTCAACATGCAAACCTGCAACTGTTCTAATTCTAGTGGTGAGTCTGCTCAGTGGGTGACAGCTCAGAAGAACAATATGTTACATATATTTCCACTTTTGTCTTGCAGTTCATTTAATTTGCTCACAAATCAAACTCTCAAAACCAAAGATACGATCATATTTATTTGAGGACAGTATCACTGAGGCAACAGCAGGCAGTAACATCCCAAGTGATACCATTCAGATTATGAGTTGCTCAGGTTACAAAAAAAGAGTCTGCTGGCTACATACATGCATAGACATGTCTCAGCTTTATGCAACTGACACATTGGCCATGTCTGCTAATAAAACTATAGCCCAGATGGAGAAACCCACAAACTTTCAGTCCTGGGAATAAAACCCAACCTACTTAATAAAAGGTTTTCCTCTGAACAGATTGAAAGAAGAATCCAAAATGGTCCAACACAAATACCGAGACACCATGGTGGCAAACAGAATAAGCCAGTAGAAGTCCATATGGGTTCATGGATATGTGCTTATCTGTTTCAAATGGAGCAATATATAGTTCTAAAGCAATAGCTCTTTCTCCAATTGATCTGTCCCACTAGCATCTTGTTACAGATGCTACTGTCAAATTTGCAGCTTCAAGGGACAGGCTTGAGTGGCCACTTGAAGGGCAATACTTGCTTTCCCGTAACAGTATGACATAACTTCTGTGCCTCCAGTCAATTCTGCCAGACTAGTTTCAGTTTTATGTGGAAACAATGTTGTCACTGATTGCAGTCTGGCCACAGCACAGGCACTTCCCCTCCACTGCCTTTACCCCCGACCTCTGCAGTAGTCGAAAGACACCTATTTGACAGTGAGGGAACTGAGTAATTGCTGAAAGTCACAGAAAAAATTAAGGCAATCAGCACTGAAGTCTGCACTGTGGTCTTTCAAGGTTCAACTGAAGTCTTCAAAACATAGCTGTCCTCTTGTTCATCCTTCTGGAATAAGAAACATCCTCTTGACCCCTCTGAATATTCAACACCATACAAATTACTGTTTATTTCTTTGCTACATCTAAAGGCACTGACTAACACTTCTCACTGGTAGGGCACAGTGAGTGAGATTACAGAGGAAAGTGCTGTGCTAGCCAAGCAGGGAAATGGGAGTACAACCTGGAAAACACTGTCTGGTAAATTTAAAGCACTGCTGACCCATCTTTGCACTAGCTGGCATTCACCGACCTAGCCAATACTGATGTATCTCTCCAATCGAGAAGCATCAGGGTCATCCGAACACATGATGGAATTCTCTTAATGGGGAATAAACTTCCCTAACGTGCAAGACATGACCTTGCCTCTCTGACACGAGGTCTCACTTTCAGTGCTTCATACCACCCCCACGTTCTGCAGAATCTTGTTCCCATCTACAGCTGTTAATGCAGGGGAGGACAATGCCTTATGAGAGTAGTCACCCAGCAGCTGCTACACTGTATCTCTCATCTGCAGCCATTTGGAGAGGGGTCATCCAACTGGAGAGGAGAATTCAGGCTGGAGATCCTGATTTTGACATGGAAGGGTATGAAGCTGATTCACTCACACGATAAGTGAAGGCAGGGAGCAGCCACACACCCAGCAGCAACCAAAGTCAAATTAGAAGTTCACGACCCAGGTTAATGCAGTTGTACTATCACTGGCTCCCACACACACCTTGACAGTGCCTGTGAATGAATCACCCATGGAGATTGCTTCTTTGTGGCATATTATCTTAGGAGGTACAGGGCATGTATCACACCTTTTATTCTGCTCAAGATAAAATGCCAATGCATGCATACTCTACTTCAGTGCCTACTCCAAGTGCCCTGGGGAAGTATCCTATTCACATGTTTTCTGCAGTCTGTCATAGCTCACTGATGATCCAGAGGAGGTAAAAAAAGACATGCAGCTTTGGAGCCTGTCAGTGAGACTCCCCGACCATCTGATTAAAGCATTTATCTTCTTTGGTTTGCATCCAAGCATGTTTATTACACTCAAATGCTGGAACAAATGGGTGTGTCTGGTGCTGATCATCAACAACGGAGCTGAGCTTGTTACAGGGCTCAAAGAGATGGCCACAGAAACACAGGAGCGTTTCGACTGAGAGAATACAGAATGTTCCTTCAGAATTGCAGCTGCCTGGCAAAAAACCCTGAGTATCATCCTACCTGATTTTTCAGGAAGCTTCAACACATGGATCCTCTGTGTCACCAAAATGCATGCATTTAGCTCCAGTAATTTAACCTAATTTACTACACCTATATGCATCTACAATTAATATTACACAAATGTCAAGCATATGTAATGCACACTTCATGCAACAAAGAATATCCAAGTTATCCAGATGTATAAAGGTCTCCTTACCTTTGGGCAGTGACAAGGAATGTAAGCGTTTCTTCCTGCCCAGACAAGTGGCTCGTGTCAAAGATCACACTGAACTCATACTGCACAAAGAAAAAGCAATATTTAGAGACACCACGTATTGTTTCAAAATGTATTTGTTCTGAAACTTCATATATATTTTATTGGCCTAGTTGCACAAAAGTAGAATATTTTGATACACGTAAGAGAGTTTCCTCTTCTGCAGATTAGCTTTTCAGTCTTAGCAATTGTTTCTCTGTTCGAATACAAGAGAGTTTAGTTTTTCCTTTATTAAAAAGAGGCCTTTACTAGAACTGCCATTTGAAGATATTTTTTGAGGAGATCATCTGCCTGGGAAA